>NC_057810.1:105385263-105685263 GCF_018294505.1 Triticum aestivum
GGAGGAGGGGGGGAGAGCGAGTGGGGGGGGTGGAGTGGCGGACCGGCTAGGGTTCCAATCGGGGTGGGGGTTAAGGGGAGGCCGGCTGGGCCAGGTGGGCCGGCCTGGCCGGTGAGCTGGGCCGTCTGGCCCAGTTGGCCAAGGGGCCTTTTTTTTCCTTTTAGTTTTGTTTTGTCTTTTGCTTTTGTATTTTTTTTCTTTTATTTCTTTTCCTATTCTGTTTTATTTAATTTAGAACATTTAGGTATTTTATAAAAATGGGTTTGTTGCACCATAATTAACTTTGTAATATTTGACAACCACCGAACATTTTAGTTTTAATTTTTGAAAACTTTTATTGTTACCATTAATTTGAATTTGAATTTCGAACGGTTCCGAATTATTACGAGGATAGCAACAGTAACCGAGGTGTCATGGCATGATTAGCGTGGGATTACTGTAGCATGATTATCCGGGCGTTACAGGCCTACCTTAGAGGCAAGGCTCTATACACTCGAGATGCTCTGTACGTATTAGTTTTGATGTGTCCCGTCAACTCGCAGAACGAGGAGAAGCTTGCTTAGTACGCCATCTCCCCCGCCCACGGGCGCGGTGGCTCGCAGGACGAGGTGAAGCTTGCTCGCAGTACGCCTGCTCCCTCGCCCACGCGTGCGGTGGCTGCAAGACGAGGAGAAATTTTTACTACTCCCTCCGTTACTCCTCGTCCCTACCTTGGTTAGAGAGATTATCAAATCGTTTGAAATATATGTCTTTTATCGGTGAGTTTTCTGTTGACACTGCTTGCATTGGGTGATTTAACGCACCTCCAAATCCAAACATGTGATGGTACTACTACTACTAGTAGAATTGATATTTACATAACGGAAAAATGATTTTTTTTAGACGAGCCCTATAAACCGGAAAGGAGGGAGTAGTAATAGTACTACCTCCATAGTGGGTACGTACTCTATAAAATAGATTTTCCCAAAACTAAGTAGCTCAACCTTTATTTGCTTGCTTCCCTTCCTGCCTCATTGCCTCGAACAGACGATGCCAAACTCCCCGGCCTGCCGAGCGGGAAAAGACCCGCCCTCGGCTTTTTTTAGTCCGGGTTTGTATCGATGGATCGCGCGAAGCAGCAAAAACCAAGCCATGTCTTGTACTCCTCTGTCGACACTCGCTTTCATGAATTATGTACTTCCTCTTGCCGAGATGTGGGACATATAGCAACCAGGTCGACGTGTCATGCACCAAATAATAATGCAGAACATCAAGGGAGACGCACCCCAGTCGTACCACCCCGATAGTAGTAATGAGCAATGAGACATCAAATCACAATATCGCACCTTCCCAGAAGGACGAAGCAACCATTATTTCACACTTTGCTTCGCCATCATATCTTTCAAGAAAACCACGTAGTATTGCTTCTGCCATTGTTCTGCCTCAAGAGGGGCACGCGCATCGCCTTGGTACATCATGACACGTGGGACCGCATGACATGCCATGCTCCCCTAGCCCATCGCTTGGCAAAATCACCTCATTTTTACTACTTCCTCCGTGTCGGTTTACAGGGCATGCACGTCGTTCTAGGTTGAAGAATTTAACTGGCTATATATGTGATGAACAGTATATGTTTAGAAACTACATCCGCTTAAGAATCCAGTGATATACTTTTTGTGACATAGTAACTCATCTTTAGTTAGTCAAATGGATGACCTAGAACTACGTGCACGCCCTATAAACCGAGACAAAGAGGGTAGTACAATATTTATCTTTTTAGATCAATATAGTCGGGATTCACCAAGGCAGCAAAACCAAGTGGTAGGCTGCTCCTGTCGTGTTGGCGTAGCAACTCAAGCAGGGGTAGTCCGCACATGAAATGGCGACACACTTAACAGGTCCCCTTTGGCCGACATGTGGCTCATCCACCATCTTGTTCCACGTGCGATGGACCAAATTACAGTTCGGAGTAGCGGTTGGACTTGGAGGCACCCCAGTCGTAGCGCCTTAGTAGTAGTAAATGAGCGATGGGGGGTCAAATCACAAAGCCCTACCTTTCCCGCATTAAATTGGGCGGACGAAGCAACCATCATTTCACTCTAGGGCGCAAGAGCATAAAGAAAAGAGAAAACCAATGATGCGTGTGGTAGCTACCTAGGGCACCCTAGGGTAGCGGCCTCCACTACAAATCCTTTTTTCGAAAGCGCATCCACTACAAATCCGCTCCTCCCTCGTCCTCTTGAAGAAAACCCGATGATGCGTGCGGTGGTAGGGTTTGTAGGAGTACTACGGCATGCGGGGCCATGTCGTAGTAAACATGAGAGGGACTGAGTTCAAGTCGACGGCTTAATATGTGTGGGCAGCATTTTGGGTTCGGGGACCAGTGGAGATATACGTACAAAAAATTGTGGACGTAGGTTCGACCGAAAGGCAATGATGCATGGGCCCTACATTTTGATATACCCGCGGCCGCGTATAATTTGCTACTCTACAAAAAACTAGTAAGGTACACATGCATTAAACGCATGAGATTTCGAAACCAAATTATAAATAAATACACACTATAGCATGTAAAGCTTTGAGTCATATATGCATGATGTAGATGTTCATTTAGTTGTTATAGTTCATCTCATTCAAAATCAATTAGTTTTATAAAAAGGTTAAGATTCATGGGATTGTGCATTGTAAAGCATAAAGTAAAAAAACAAATAATGGCAATTCATTTAGAAAAAAAATTGAACAATTATGATACGGAAGATTTTAGAACAAAGGAGAAGTGCTTGCATTATGCTTAAGTTCAACCATGGAGTCTTCTAGATTGTACATGTGGCAGAATCTGGTGGAATCTTGATGATATCCAATGGCCAGTAGTGCTCAGATTTGCCATCTCTGCACTGTCAGATTAGCTTCATCCAACGACCATCTTTCAAAGTTATTCGCACACTATATAGGGGTATAGATAATGCATATCTATAACTACTGGGAAGTGAGTGTATGCTTAAAATGAAAAAAATGTAATACTCCCTCCATCTAGGTGTATAAGTCATCTTAGGTTTTTTTGCTAGTTAATAGCATTCCATGCAATGAATTAACCACTGCATGTCATGTTTGAAAGTCTCAAGCCATTGAAAGCATGCACGGCCCACATCTCTTATTGGTTGATATGTCACGAAACAAGAAACAAGGAGGGAGTTAATGTACCGTGCCTAAGTGTTTTGCGATTATTTGGTTTTCGGAAGATGACTTATACACCTAGACAGAGGAAGTACAAAGAGAAAAAATGAATTGCAGTTAAAAGAATGACATTTCTAGCAAAAATGTGAATGTGAACTACATATGTGTGCACGTGACCAGCACATACATTGTCAATACAAAATTTAATGCAAGAAATAACTTATGAGTAACATGCACGAATTGATGATGTGGTGTTTGCATGCATAGAGTACAAAAACAATGTGATTTATGACTTGCATGCATGACGTGTTCTTGTGCGATAGTTGCATGTCTACGAAAAAAGCTACTAGTGGGTTGTACTAGCTATTTAGGAATAGAAGATGTATACATGGAAGTTGTAGGGAAAAAGATGACATGTATCTCAATTCCTATGAGTAGGGATTGGAAAAGAGATGTCATTTGATTCACATCATAGGAACTTTTCTATTGAATCTAGAGAACACATGTATCTCAATTCCTATGAGGAGGGATTAGAAAAGAGATGTCATTTGGTTCGCATCAATGGGAGCACTAGTCGCCAACCCGTGCATTCGCACGGGCTAGTTACCTAATATTTTCTTTCACTCTATGTTACAAACAATACCATCTTTCTAAAAAACTGCTATATTCATATGTTTCTGAATCATGTACTTTCAGAATCATGGAAATTTGCAATTAAGGCTTGCATATAAGACATTGATGAATTCATCTTCTAAACCAAACTAATATGGTTTCCGATGTATCACCTTATTTGACCAAAGTTTACTATATGAGGATTCAATCATGTGTGAACAATTTCCCTAATCAGAAGTTTGTTGTTGGTCTCATCGGGGGAGATTGTAGAGCAACCTAATACACTACTCATTTCCTTATCTTACGCATAGGCTGCGATGTTTTATACATGTAACTTTTTAAATATGTTTAAACATAAAAAATTCTGGATAGTGGAGTAATCTGGTTTCTATTTCCATTTTCTTGCAAAAAGAACTTGAATAATATATGGTAATGCAATTAGCATAGTAGAATTTTTATGCAGCATCTTGTACCAAATAGATGGAAGATATGAAATGTGCAGGTCAACTTCTCCAAAACTTTGACTATTCATATATAGAGAAGTTTTCAAAATGGTCTAGTGATAAGAGGTAGTAGTGTAGAAATTTCATGAAAATAGTTTTCTCATATCATAACCTTATAATGCTTTTGATGATTTATGTTCTTAATACCAAGAATCAAAATCAAAGCTTTATTATGGTGCCCATTTATGTTAAAAAGGTATTTAAATATTCTACTTGAAATATAACATTACTCACCCTGTAATAACTAATTAGCTTTTTGTCGAAGTTCTCCTAAGACTGAATATTGTTTATAATTTTATATACGCATATATTCCCTTGCAAAAATATTTAATATACGTTGGTATTTAAAAAAGGACAAATACGATTAATAAGTAAGGAATTTGACTGTTATTTAGAGACATTATAACCGAGCATTTTTCCAGCGCTTCCATGCCATCAGCACTCGTAGCCGTCCGATCATCACTTGGGGAGTTTGTTGGCCATCCGATTGTCTCTCGATCCCACGTTCGCTCGCTTTGACATGAGAGCGATCACCTTTGCTGGGCCGCTGCTCTGGTGACATTTTTGGGCCTCTGGTATTAAATTGGGCCCAATGAGTCAACCTTCTATGTACTACAGGGTCTGCTCCGCGTCTTCGTAGCCCCACTAACTTCCCCTCCCCTCCCCTCACCGCACCAGGACGCGCTCCACACCCCCGACCCGGTGCGCCGCCGCTGTCGTCGTTGCCGCAGAGAGAGGAAGGGAGTGATGACAATGTTAACGGCGGGCCAAACGGATCGCCAAGCACATCATGCGGAGTGGTGTTGCTCCGATCGATGCCCTTCTACACCGAACCTCCAAATCTCACACGAAAAAAAGGGGATCTTGGCGATGGCGGCGGCCGGCGTCACTTCCTCCATCCTCTAGGTCTGTGTGCATCTGCTCCTTCTGTGCATCTCCTATTTTCTACGAGGCGCTTGCTCGATCTGGTCTTCGAGATGGTCGAATGGGAGAGGACATGAGAGGCTGAGCAGTATGGGCGTCGCTGTCGTGCAGGAAGATGTTGTTTCCGAGCCTGCCGCCGCCGCCCCCACGCTGGAAGAGGCGTCCTCAGAGGCTTCCAAGGCTGACGGCGGCCACAAGAGAAAGCTCAAGGAGGCCGACGCAGTCGCGGAGGCCAACGGCGCCTGGGAGGACGCCAACCGACCGCATGTGGAAGGCAAACCACAGGTTAATGGGTTAATCTCTACAACACCCCACCCCTCTCTATCCACGTGTGTATTGTACCTAGGATTTAGTGTCACAAACCAGTAAGACCAAGCCTGTAGGCGGACTTGGTAATGCTGATGACCTTTTTGAACATATGTTCATGGACAACTTGAACCTCCCATACCAAATAAATAAATGGGCATGTACACTATTATGATTTGTCATGTGCGGAAATTTTCAAGCCTAATTTGTCAAAGAATGGAGATCTCACCTGATCCATAAGGAGCAAACCCCACTCTCTGTTCCAGATTTCTTCAATAGTTTTAGCTGAATCTTCAGATAGTTTGCCCCCAAATGCCACCATCTTATATATGTAGTCACAACAACACCAACCATCCCTCGAAATTTCTCTTTTTATGTGATGTAAAATGGCTGATATGTTCATCTCTTATAGTTGACCAGAGCTTGAACTGGAATGCTCATTGATCAGTAGATACAACATTTGTGACTAAGCATAGATATTCTTCTTAATACGACAAGCTGTAGATACATCGACCAAGGACATACCAGCACCACAAGGCCTGACCTTGCTCTGGCTGCAAAATCATGGCAAAAATTGTGCAGAAAAGGAGAAGAAGCAGCAGCTGATACTCTGCAGATACTTGGGAACAATAGATGCAATCCATTTCAGTGTATGTCACTGAGTTCCAAAACTAACAATTAACCAGTGAACCCAGGGAGTACATTTTCTAGCTAACGCCAAAAGAAGTGAGACTGTCCCTATATTTTTGCTTAAATTTAACAGATTATTTAGTGACGAATTTGGTAGAAATCAATAAACCCAAAAGAATGCTAATGAACCTGAAAATATCCATTGGACAAAAAATGCATTCTTCTAGCCACTAGCCTACAAGTTAGAGATCATACTTTTGTTTGCGGAGCAAATGCGCTGAGACAACCTGCAAATGAGCTCAAGTGCAAAAAAAAATTAAATTACAAAAGATGCAGATCTTCTTTCAGATGCCATGACTCGTCCGGTGGAATTGTTTGCAAGTCATCTGAGTATTGACAAGGCTGAGCAGCTTATTAAGAGTGTATCTCTGAGGTATGCTAAGGGTATCGGTTTGCAGTAGTTCACTTTAGATGCATTTCTATCTGTGAAGTTATGTCTCTAAGGTTCCATCAATACATCTATTGCAGGTTGAGTTGGAGGTTCCCCTACCTTGACAGCCAAAGGTTTTGGGTCCAGACAGTCAGGTTCAGAACAGTTTGAGAGTGGAGGCTTGCCAGTATCCAGTTTCTTCTACCTCATCATGCATGTTCTCGGGCTCCCCCAACCTCGACCTTCACGTTGAGCGGTGCTGCCCCTCTAATGGCCAGTTGAAGCGGCAACCCCAGGCACGCAGCCGTCAAGATAGCGACCATGGTTCCGCCCTTTAACCATCCCTGGGCGTGACGTCCTCTCTAGGTTCAAGGAGGAGCGAGTAGGAGGACATGAAGTAACGCTCATATATTGTGTGTATCTTCCACTTTATGATTCCAAATCAGATAACCCTGCCAAGGTCAGTACTACTTTTTGTTGTTTCTTGTTATCAATATTCTGTGTGTCGCTTCTAAAATGTCAATTACCAACTGTTCTCCATATATGTAGTCTTCCAGTTCTATGATATCCTGTGCTCAGTTAGTACATAAATATTCAGAAATAGTTCAATGCACAATTCAAGATTAAGTTTTGCTTTTAGCTGTTTGGTGAAGTTGAACTAAAAACATAATTAGCATTTTTCTTCATGTGCTCATCATGAGCCTTTAATTCGGATGTTGTACTGACATGTAAACTTCTTTCAATAGCTGTGGTGTGTACGGATACTAATATATATCATCTCTCTTTTATTCCTTCCCTTTTATAGGTCAGCTTAGAGGTTAATGTGATCTGTAAATCAAGCATAGCAAAAATACTGGCCAAGAAAGATGTCTTATCTCCAGTCTTTAATTTAAACGTCACATTTAGACTTCCTGCCATAACTCTGCTGTGTAGTGATACTGATATGTATCCTCTCTTTCCTGCCTCCCTTTTTAGTTTTTTTGTGATATGTTTGGAGGCTAAAGTAATTTGTATACGATCGCTAGATCACTAACCCAGGAAGCTACATTGACTGATCAAACATGCTAATTACTGGACGGTCAATGACTGAATAAACATCACCAGTAATCTTAACAACTCTCCAGAATAAAGGGGGACAACTTCTTTGTTCATATTCAGATACTGAATGAATTTTTATGTTTGCATCGTTGCGAATTACTATGTACTACGCTTGGATGGTAAACCAGCCTCCGGTAACTGGATATATACAAAGTGTGACTATCTACATATGATATGAATGGAATCTTGAAGCAAAGAAATGAGAAGAAGTAATGCAACCATGTTTTTTTACTACAAATATCTAAAAACTGGTGCAACAAAAGAAATCCCTGATTGGCCGAGCACTCCATGATCGAGGGTATCAATTGTTATGATGGTGATCACTGATCACAATAAACTTCCATTTTACAAAATCAAACCACTGCTGTGGATATAGCAAGCAAAAAGAACTTCAGCAATAAAAATTCAGTATTTGACACAGTCCCGACGGTCGCTCGTAGACGATTACTTCCCGTTAAGAGCATGCTCGCAGTCATCTAATGGGCTGATTTCTTTCCGGCCATACATAGACTACACACGTGTACAGGCTAGGTTGATTCAACCAAGCACGTCACAAGTCTACGGTGAAGAAAAATATGTCCCTGTGTTGTGTGCAAGTGTTTTGCAAATGGTCGAAGGGATAAGCATCATATACCTGCGCCTCCATGCGGAATCAATCCAGCAGCCAGCTGCTACTTTCTGTAAGTCTGTGAATTTGGCCATATCTTTTCTCAAGAAGTAATGCAAACTTAATTGTTTTTTACTTCAAATATCAAAATACGGGTGCAATAAATCAAACCTCTGGTTGGCTGAGCACTCCATGGTCGAGGTTATCGATTATTTTGACAGTGACCACAATAACTACCTAATTTCAAAATGCAACTACCATGCATATATCGTTCAAAAAAATTCAGCAATAAAATTCAGTAATAGATCAAGATGGCAACGGGGATGAAACCCATCGGGTTTTGCCTTCCCAAACCCATCCCCGCGAGAAAATCGTAAACCCATCCCCGTCCCCGTCATCACGCGTGGGGCTAGATTTTCGCCCGTCCCCTAACCTCATCGGGTTTTCTAAACCCACGGGGAAATCGACATATATAAGGAAACATCCTTAGATTCAGGCACACTACCTGTAACTAAATGTACGATTGTAGTTTCTGTTCACGGTGTCATCAATGAATAAATTAACCTATCAAAAAGAATAAAAATAAAATTATTAGCTTTGGTGTCTAATTTTGGACATGATGGGAATAGCAATTTGGACTCTACTATATGTATTTCTTGCAAGTCTACTAAAACAGTAGCAATTTGTACATGTATCCTGCAATATGATGATCAGAAAAAACACACTGCATATTATTTGTACATTCTGAATCCATTTTGTTTCTTTCTTGCAAGAGTGTACTAGCTTCAACTTAACTTCTGAAACTTTCATGAAAAAAACCCATATACTAGAGTCTAAACCAAACTTTCATGAAACTTAAATTCTACGGGAGAGACGGAGATGAGGGCTCGAGCGAGGGGGGAAGGAGCGAGTGATATTGGCCACCCAGCGAGGGGTTGGTTTGGCTTTCGGCGCTGGGGGTGAGGGGCTCGGTAGCTTTGGGTGGGGCCGCGCCGGATCTGTGCTTGGTAAAAAAAATGTATTTTGCCGGGTTTGGTGGGTTTCGGGTTCGGGGACTACCGAAACGGGTGCAAACCCATGAAACGTGTCGGGTTGTATAATGTGCCCAACAACAACCCCGCGGGGATGAAAAGACGCCCATCCCCGTCCCCTAATAGGGTAAAAACCCGCGGGGATGCGGGTTTCGGGGCACCATTGCCATCTTGAGTAATAGACGGATGCCACATGAGCCTATAATAAATGATATAAAGTAGAGATGCATGTAAATATGTATCCTTGGGATAAGTAAGATGTGCCAGTTCGGACGAGCAAAATGTGATGGATTAAGTTGGAGTGTTTCCTTAAAACTCCTCTAAATCGTAATCAAAGATAAAAACCTGAGTTCTTTCTGGTCTTACATATAGTCCACACACGTACAGGCAAGCTTCATTGAACCAAGCACATCCGAGTCCATTGCAAATAAAATTATGTCCTCTTCTACGTGTGTTTTGCAGAACGGATCGAAGGCATTAGCTTCATATACCTGCGTCTGATGCTTGAATTGATCCTGCAGCCTGCTAACTTCTGTACGTGCGCGAATTCGGCTGTATATCTTCATCTCCTTGCAACACCAATCGGCTCAGAAGAAATCGAGCTTGCCTCGTACATGTATATCGCCAGAAAGCACTTGGCAGCTGTCGGGCCCGCTACAACATTGGATGACTGATTTGATACTGGACACTGCAGCTTTGATAATTGGCAACCAAAGTGACACTTATTATCAAGCTTGGGGAGGAGGTGGATGTTGAGGGCATGCATGGATGCGTATTTGGCTGTACGCCTACACAGGCATAGAGGAAAATCAATTGGCAACAACAGACCTAGCCTCAGTTTTGTCCTATTGACGGATGTTCTGGACGTGATGCACAGGAGGCATGACAGTAAAGAAAACAACATAGACGTAGTATTCATAGCAATTAGTGTGGTCGAAAAGAGTTTGATCGAGATGAGGAAACCTATTTTGATGCAATAAGATCTCTGAGCACACCTGATCCATGCAGCAACTTGATTGCTTCAGCTTGAGCAAGACGAAGAACATTTTTCTATGTGAGAAGACGGGAGAGACGATGGACTCCATGGGAGAAAAGGGAGAAACAATTTAAATGACGCAAGATTGCATGGGAAGCGGAAGAAACCAATAACATCTATGAGCACAACTGATCAATGCCGCAACCTGTTTGTTTGAGCTTGACAGAGACGATGGCCTTTTTTGTATGGGAGAAGAGAGACGATGGACTCCATGGGACTGCATGGACGTCCTGGGAGTATAGTTGGAGATTGCTTAGGTTGTTGCTTTTTCTAGGGAGAGGAAGTGGTCGTGGTGGTCTACATAGATTGAGATGAGAGTTTTTCTCCTTAAAAATAGACGTGTAGTTTTAGATAGATTTTTTAGGAAGTTGTAGATAGATAGATTTAGCAGTTTTATTACTTCTATTTTTACGGAGAAAAGACTATGGGCCTTTGGAGCAGTTTTTTATTCTAAGGATTTTATAGATTTATCTTTTTTTTGCGAGTAATTTATAGATTGATCTACACCGTAATAATTCGGTCCCATCAGATAAACGGCTCATAAATTTTGATTAATGTGGGAATTTCAGCACAACTGATCCATGCCGCAACCTGCTTGTTTGAGCTCCTGATCCATGGCGCAACCTGTTTGTTTGAGCTTGACAGAGACGATGGCCTTTTTTGTATGGGAGAAGAAGAGAGACGATGGACTCCATGGAACTGCATGGACGTCCTGGGAGTATAGATGGAGATTCCTTAGGTTGTTGCTTTTTCTAGGGAGAGGAAGTGGTCGTGGTGGTCTACATAGATTGAGATGAGAGTTTTTCTCCTTAAAAATAGATGTGCAATTGTAGATAGATTTTGAACGCCGATAAGTGCCACACGTGTGGGCGTTAGGGGGTCTGCCATAAATTTTGTGTGATGTATAAGAGGAACAGCCCACACACCTACGTGTGGGCAAAACTAGTAATGCCCACACACCTCTTTTTTTCCCTCCCGATCCTTCTCACATGTATGCGTGTGGGCAAAGTAGATAACGCACACACGCCCCGTATGTCAGGCCTCGTACCTCGTGGCCCCGCACGCCCCGCGTGACAGTAACCGCGCGTCCCGCAGTTGCCATGGTCCAGACCCTCGTCCATGTTCGTTTAACTGTAGTTGCCACGTAGCTGGACTTCGGTTGCCATGTCGGACAACTACAGTTGCCATGGTTGCTCAACTACAGTTGCTCTGTATGGTCTGGTCTACTGCAGTTGCCATGATTTCAAAATTTTAGGAGTTGCCACCCAGTAACACTAGGCAGTTGCCATGTAGCACTACAAAAAGGCATGGCAAAAAAATATGTTTGGGCAAAAGAGAGAGTTGTCATGTGCTCACAAGCACGCTAGGGCAGTTGCCATGTAAAGAGAAAGAGTTGCCATCTGCTTACGTGCACGCTAGGGCAGTTGCCATGTACCATGCAAAAACACATGGCAATGTTTTGGCAACTCCGGCGAAAGAGAGTTGCCATCTGCTTACAAGCAAAGGTAGGGCAGTTGCCATGTACCCTGTAGAAACACATGGCAACTGCCAGCTTTGGGTGTGGGAGATGAGACGAGCGTGTGGGCGAGAAGGCAAATGCCCACACATCAGCCTTGTGCGTTAGTGAAAAGTGGCCTGTGGGTGAACTGTTGAACGCCCACACACCGGCCTCTCATGTGTGGTGAAACGGCCGTGTGGGCGACCGGGTGAATGCCCACACACCAGCCCAGTCCTACGTGGCACTAAAAACATGCCAAGATTCGTGCGCTCACAAATGGACGCGGATTTTCTTAACAAGCGTATGGGCGAGATGCAAACGCCCACACGTGTGGGCGTTAGTGTTTTCGTAGACTTTTTAGGAAGTTGTAGATAGATAGATTTAGCAGTTTTATTACTTCTATTTTTACCGAGAAAAGACTATGAGCCTTTGGAGCAGTTTTTTATTCTAAGGATTTTATAGATTGATCTTTTTTTTGCGAGTAATTTATAAATTGATCTACACCGTAATAATACGGTCCCACCACCAGATAAACGGCTCATAAATTCTGATTAATATGGTAATTTATTGGAAGTCAAGAATTATTCTAAGGATTTTATAGATTGATCTTTTTTTGCGAGTAATTTATAGATTGATCTACACCATAATAATTCGGTCCCACGAGATAAACGGCTCGTAAATTTTGATTAATGTGGGAATTTATTGGAAGTCAAGAATTAGTATAGGTATAGATAGATAGATATAGATAGATAGATAGATAGGAATCCATTCATATGAACCAAGTGGCTCTAAATCTATAAAAATGATATCATGTTTATTTCCTTTGAAATGTGGAGTATATGATTCTATTCCTATGAACCAATTGGCTCTAAAAGAAAAATTCCTATACAAATCATATCATATAAATTTCCTATGATATTCCTCGACACCAAAGGATGGTTGAAATTGCTGCAGATAATACGACGGTCTTTCTTTGTAGACTCCTCCCCCATCTTTATAGTTACCTCTCGAAGATGAATGAAATGATATATACTGGATATTCTATATGTGCATTTTGGTACAAGAAAACTCGGTAAAAGTTTGCGAGGTTCGAATTTTCAATAAAGCTATATGCACTGCATTTTGGAACAGAGGGAGGAGTATACGACAATTGCTAACACTCACGTGGAAGATTTGTGTGTAGGAGGAGTGGTTGTTCTGTTAAATGACATGACAAAACTGACACTGTCGGATGCCGATCTAACGGTTCTTACGGCGTTCGTCAAAAAACGGTTTGTGGCGAACATTTGTCGGATAATGATTTACGGACACATGCATTACATTAATACGTGCCGCCTCTCTCTCTCACGCACACACGCACCCTCACGAGTCACGACTCTTCGAGTCCTCTCGCACCCACCGTCTATCTGCAGGTAGACATCACACACATATGTGCTCTTCACACCTTACCCCCGGAACTTCTAAAAAACAGAAGACGTCGCGCACCTTTTATTTTAGCTCACACGTCTCACACTTACACTATTACTCTTGTGGCGAAAGTTCTTTGGGCATACTAGTATATTGTACTCTCACGAAGAGAAGCGGTGCACGCACACACTAGTTCTCTCACACCCACTCGCGGGTACATGTAGGAGCGCATTTTTTTGAAGATGGTACGACAAAATCACTCCACTATATATATAAGCAGGAGCCTTAGCGCTTGCTTTACTAGGGTTCCTCTCTTTCACTCTCTCATGCTCTCCAGATCTAAGCAAGACATAGGTGGCCACACTCTCTCTTTGCTCACTGCTGGTCACAAATCCGGCCGGACCACCTCGACCGGGGCAGGAGTGTAGGTGCATCGTTCACGCTGTCTTCGGTGGTGAGGGAGGAGACCAACGGCTGCCCGTGTGTCCCGCTCAGCGGCCGTGCCATTCTCTCCGAGAGAGTGCCGGCTTGGGAGGGGCTCTGACCCCTTCTTCCACCCTGCAGTATCGTGGCCAAGATGCGTGTGGATCTTTTTCTACTTCCGTCGACTATTCCAAAGCCACCTAAACTTTTACTACTATTAGAGGTAAAGCTAGTTCATACAGTCGAATCTAATAGTTAGTTCAAACATGGAAGAAAGTGGGAAAGCTGTAGCATGAATCTTGGACTTGGTTCTAAGAGGAAAGGGGGGAAAGTAGTAGATACTGGCTACCCAACCGGTCTGTTGGTTGAAAAGGCGAAGAAAGCATGGTGGATGGCGAAGGGTGGGGGAAGTGGACCTGTCTCTTGGTTGAAAAAGGAAAGAAAGTGAGGGGTGTTGGACGACAACACAAATGAGAATGAGCATGTCTAGATTTCCTGTGCTCACATAGGAAAATGTCGTCGAGGAGATAAAAGATGGGACAAATGCAGACATGCTGCCTGAGTGTTTGCCGCTCATGGCAACCGCATTTGCCTTGCCACTTTATGCCCCTGCTGTCCCTACGCCCATATCGCTACCGTTAATGTAAAATCACATGAAGCATTAAGCAACGCCACCTAATGTCACTATAAGTAATGGTCTAGTGCCGTCGATAAATTGAAGCAATGCCACCACCATTTCATGAAGTGCTTCCGTATTGCTTTATTTCCCATGAATTGTGTTTTTGCAGTTACACTTAAATCTCACACCGCTAAGATTGCTCCATCCCAGTGGAACTGCACAAATTTGATTGCACATTTACTGACCATGTGCTACCCTCATGACAGTAATACTAATGCTATTGTTCTGCATGTTAATCTAGTGGCAGTGTTGATGTGATGTGATGCTACTTACTTAAGGACACTTTCCTACTATCAATCTAGTGCCAATTATAACACAATAGATGATGTTGTTAATCATACACCACTGCAAATATATGTCACTGTTTAAATAACCGTATTTTGTATTTTCGCAAACAGGGATGTCTGTCTCCATATCGTTTCTATCCGCGCAATCAAAAGTACACACCTTAGTTTTAGTACAACTGCACAAAATGAGATCGCTATTCCTAGTTGCCGTCCTCTAACCACTAGTGTTCCAGGTATTCCTACAATGGTATTAACTAGGTAGAATGACCAAAGCAATCTAAAAGAAGCTGCTTCATATGTTTTACTTCCTGATGGCTATTCCTAATGTACTTTCTACCAGTTCATCCATGGAACGAGACCTAGCTTGCACGGCTGCATGGAGGTTTTTGGGCTGCTGTCGGCCCTCGTTATGATGTGCGAAGGCTACCTCGGGATTCTCCCCACACTAGAGCTGTGGGGGGAGTGCTTCTACAGCAAACTCGGCGTCACCGCCAAGGACGAGGCAGCCGAGTGCGGCGCCTTCGTCGCTGTGCGGCGCCAAGGAGCCGGTAATGTCAGGACCCCGATCCTAAGTCACACCGATCTAGCATGTAACACATCATATCACTTTGCGGCCTCACGCACGGTATTCCCACGGGTGCCACCTTACCTGGCCCGGGACCGTTTGCGCCTTTTGGCTCACGTATATGATAATGTCGCTAGCATCCATATGACAAAGAACCCGGGCTGACATGGCTAGTCGTGAACCCAAAGTGGCACTAACTTACAGGGACAGGCATCCATGACCCAGCATCGAACGTGTCGGTCATTAGCGAGTGAATCCAGGCTGTAGCACTGGGCTAGCAGGACTCCGGTGAACCGGGCTGTAGCGGGCTAACAGGACTCCGGTATTCATCGCGTGACATTTCCCCGAAGGGACAGACACAGGAACGAAGAAGGACACATGCCGGCCAGCCTAAGTGTTCCGGAGCAGTAGCAAGCTACCATGGCTCAGTGGAGGCACTAGGAGACATTTCCCGGTAAGAGAGGCTACTAAGGATAAACAACTAGATAGTCAGATCCCACACATACCAAGCATTTCAATAACATACACACCATATGCTCGATATGTGCAATACAACATGGCATCACAAAATGACTCTACGACTCAAGTAGTTTATCCAATAGGCTCCGAGGAGCGAGATATTACAAACATGGGTCTCATGACCCAACATTCAGAGCATACAAATCAAAACACAAGCGGAAGCTATCATGTCTGAGTACAGACATCTATAAATGAAAAAGGCTGAGAAGCCTGACTATCTACCAGATCCTGCCGAGGGCACAAGATCGTAGCTGAGGTAACAAGCTAAACGTCGAAGTCCACACGGAACTACTAGCGAGACCGAAGTCTCTCTGCAAAAACATAAATTAAGCAACGTGAGTACAAATGTACCCAACAAGACTTACATCAGAACTAACTACATATGCATCATTATCAACAAAGGGGATGGTGGGGTTTAACTGCAGCAAGCCAGCTTTGACTCGGTGGCTATCCTGAACTACGACTGCAAGTAACTCTTTGAGGTGGCGCACACGAGTCCACATATTCACCATATCAATACACCACTATGGATCCGCTCCCGTCTCCCTGCGAGAACGCCAACCATAGCACTCACGCTTATCTTGCGTATTTTAGAGTATCCACTTTCACTTGTCTATGAACTGATATAAGCAACCCAGAAGTCCTTTACCACGGACACGGCTATTCGAATAGATGATATTAACCCTGCAGGGGTGTACTTCTTCATACATGTTTCCACCACTTAGCGTCTGCACACGACATGTGCTCGGCAGACTTCAAGCGAAAGCCGACGTGGGTGTAGACCACGACCTACCTAAACACTCAAGTCTCTAGTCCAGGTTTATCGCCTATTCGGGTTCCATCCATGAGGAGATCCGGCCGGAGTTTCGCTCACAGCCCCAAACGATGTGAACAGGGTTCCGTGACACCAAACGGGCGCGCGGTATACCCGGCCACGTGCCTACCGCATCACAGCCCACCCCTCCGTTCAGCGCTGCCCACGGCCTCCAGCATACTACAAACACCAGAAACTACTTGCAACTCCTGGACAGAGGACAAGGGTGATTAAGAAGTCGAGCGGGGTCATATTTCAGGGCCCAATGTATGGTAGTAGCTGAGTCATGGATCACAAACACAGAACTCAGTTCCTAAGGACGGCTTCAATGAGACAACCCACCATGTACTCCTACATGGCCTCTCACCGCTACCTTTACCAAATCGTGTTCACACACTTAGCTCTCAATGGTAGGACATGTTCACACACCTCTGATTCATTCCCGATGAATCAGACCTGACACAACTCTAAGCAATAGCAGGCATGACAAACAAGCAAGAATGAGTAGGCACAATAGGGCTCAAACAACTCCTACTCATGCTAGTGGGTTTCATCTATTTATTGTGGAATGACAGGTCATGCAGAGGATAAAGGGGTTCAGCTACCGCAGCAGGTAACAGATGAATCGTTGTTGTCCTAATGCAGTAAAAGAGAGCAGGAGCGAGAGAGTGGGATTTTATCAGAATGAACAAGGGGGTTTTGTTTGCCTGGCACTTCTGAAGATAACATTGAGTCTTCATCAGTGTCAACGATCACATCATCGGTACAACGTCTATCGAGGGGGAACAACACCGGCAAACACAGAAGAAACACGATCAACGCAATGCACAATATGATGCATGCTATGACATGGCAATATGAATGTGTTTTGAGCTAATGCAACTAGCAACAGATTAAATGAAGCTGGTTTGAATACAAGGTTCAAATTCCAACTCCATATGTGATTATTCAAGGCAATATGAATGTGTTTTGAGCTAATGCAACTAAACAGTAGTGATAAGTTGTTCTAACATGCATGGAAATGGTACAGATGGATTCCTTGAATTTTTCTGATAATTTTTCATATATAAATTATTTAATTTGGAGTTACGGTTGAATTTCTATGATTTTTAGAAGTTTATACAATTTTCTGGAATTTTCTGAATTTATTTTAAATCCTGAAAGAATTCATTGCGTCATCCTGACGCCAGCATGATGTCAGCGGGTCAACGGCCAGGTCCAGGTCAAACCTGACGTGTGGGGGTCCACACGTCAGTGACACAGGAACTAATCCCGGTCAAACCCAGCGCTGACTGGGGGGATTAGCCGCTAATGACAACGCCACGTCAGCAAGTGACGCCGGCGACCACGGCGACGGCGAGACCTCGCCGGAGTTGCTCGGGACGGTGCTACAGGGCACCGTTTTGCTCGGGGTTTGCGGCTACAGCGAGCTGGAAGACTCGCGCATCCAGTGATGGTGGCGGCAGCAGCTGCGGTGGTCGGGATCGACGGCGGCGACCAAATCGGCGGCGGCCGGAGTTCGGGTGCGGTCGGGTTCGGCGCTGCTGCTCACAAACGAGGGAGCTGAGGCGCTGGAGGGGCTCTACGGGTCGCGGCAAGCACAACGGGTGCACGCCCGTGACCAAATGGTCACCGGGGTTTCGCCGGAGTCGAGCTCGCGCGGCGGTGGTTTTCGGCCTTGATGGAATCGGCGGCCAGAGCGAGCAAAAGAGAACGGGGGTAGGGGTGAACGATGGCGGGGCTTACAGGGGGTCGATTGGAGGCCCAGCGGCTCGGGGGAGACATCGGAGGTGGCGAGCGGGCACCGGCGATCTCGGGCGGCCAGAGATGGGGAAGACGGCGTGGGCGGCGATGCAGGGCTCCCGCAGTCGAACGGGCTGGCGTAGACGATGGCGATTCTTCTGGGCTTATCGACAGGGCGAGGGGTGGCCGGTGGCCACGGTGGTTGCGAGCGACGTCGGCGGCGGCTCTCGGTCAGGGGGGGGAACAGAGGAGCAAGGGGGAGGGAGGTCCAAAGAGCGAGGGAGAAGTGAGAGGGGGTCGGGGAGGCGCGTGGCGTCACCGGGGCGTCGAGGAGGAGCCAGGCAGGCTGGGAGGGAGGAGGTGGCCGGGGCGCGTGGCCGCGCGCGCCACCGAGCAGCTTCGGGGCGAGGGGTAGGAAGACGACAGGGGGAGAAGCGGCGGTGGGCTGGGCCGCTGGAGGAGCTGGGCCGGCTGGGCTGAGAGGTGAGCGCCAGGTAAGTCTTCTCTCCTCTCTGCTTTTATTTCTATTTAACTCTGTTTTCTATTTAATTGCCACTGAATTCAAATTCAAACAAATTTGAAAACAGTGCCAAAACTCCCCTGGATAATTTTATGTCACTTAAGGTCTACTCCTCATAAACATAAAATATCTCAGGGCATTTGAAAATATATTCATTATATATTATGAATATAACTCCAAATTCAAATAAAATATTGATTTAAAATCAGAGCCCAAATAATTCCTTAGAAATGTCCCAAAATTTTGGTTTGATTTATAACTCTTGCCAAAATTGTCAGAGCTATTTCTAGGGCATTTTGGATTTACTGATTGCAATTTTAGGGTTTCTTGCCCCTTTATTAAAATGATTTCCGAGGCTTTCAATTTCCTCATTTCAACTTTCGGAATATAGACATGATGCACACATGAAGCTAGCCTAGAGCATTACCAGAAGCTAGGGATGTGACAACTCACCCCCACTAAACAAGAATCTCGACCCGAGATTCAAGTGTAGGGTAAGGTGAAGGGGGAACGCAAACTAGCACAATCTTCACGATCCAGGTTGCACTTCATAGGAACGTTGTTTCGATCACCATCTTTGTCTCGACGTCTTCCTCTGAGAACTCCAACTAACATGACAGCGAGAGGAAAGGAAAGACCCTAAAAGAATCGTTCTTCTCGAAGGTCGAACAACTCAGGATTAACTCTCGGAATGAGACATAGCAACATCTCTCGAGTTGAGAGACGAAGCACACCTCTAGAGGGATGGAGTGGAGCAGGTGACAAAGGTTCACTAGGTAGACAACAATTTCAGACTTAAGAATGTGGTGACCGGTTGTCAACGTAGCGAGGAGTTGAATTGCCATGATACCATAACGATGCACCTTAGGGAAGGTGACTCGTAGAAATATCCCCTTAAGTGGCAAAAAGAATTACCTTTGATTCAAAGATCATTGAAACTCTTTAAACCAGCCTAAGGCAATTCTCGAGCGATCGTTTGGAGGGGGTCGGTAGAATGGCATACTCGGACTTGGATGATGTGCATTACCTTGTTGAAGACAACATCATAGATGATTTTTTCTTATCACCGGAAATGGAAGAGACCCATGGTAGAATGGCACATTGGCGGTGCAAGATGGGAACAAAATGCAAATGCTGGGAATGATTCTGGTAACTAGGGAGAGGCTCAACAATAGAGAGTTATTCACTATTGGAATGG
Source organism: Triticum aestivum (assembly GCF_018294505.1). NCBI lineage: Eukaryota > Viridiplantae > Streptophyta > Magnoliopsida > Poales > Poaceae > Triticum > Triticum aestivum. The sequence goes on from NC_057810.1 coordinate 105,405,247, forward strand.
TTATAGCATAACCGAGGAAACTGAGAGCACTATACAGTTAATGCCGACGATCAAACCTAGCACTTGCGCGTGGTCTCAAGAACTTGAGCATTTCCATAATCATCAGGGTTTTACCAACATCCGTGTCAAGGATCCTGGCAACACATCATACTACCATGATGAATACCGGTGGAAGATGTAGATGCAAAGGAAGATAACACTTTCTCAGATTTCACCTTAACAAGGCCAAGGGGACGAAATCTGGATGATCGACCGAGAGACATTTAGCACTCCGCTTCTAATGTTCTCCTGGATGTGCTAGCGTAATCCACCCATAGATATGGTTTGATATCTAGAACATCAAGTAAAAAGGTCGGACTTCGGAACACAAAAATCCATAAGGAGTAGCTTATTGGAGTAAAACCCTACGAAATCCTTATGGGGAGGTGGCCAACTTCCTCAATCAAGATATTATAATAACAGGTCTTCCGGCTGGGTGTGTTGGCCACGACATCCACTTTACCGGTTTCCGAGGGACCGATAATATAGTTCTTGGGAAATGTTCCAAACCATCATATCTGCCTGAGATTCAGATCTGGTTGGTGTCAGGATATTCCAGACTCATCGAGTCTAGAAAGAAAAAAATGAAAGTTTGCAACACAAATCGACGAGATGACGTTGCGAGATTCTCGGGGAATGAACTACGATAGTAAGCTCCAAAACATGAGTTGGTTCTGCTACAAACATGTGAACACGCTGTCCCAGACAAACATGACCATGTGGTAGTCTTATAATAAAACACTACCGACTTCAGGTGGGGAACCATCAACGAGGATATCAAAATCCTTGCATAAGGCATGCTCTTAAGAAGGAACTTCTTCTCCTTGAACAAATCAATCAGTGGCTTGGTGTGCTCGGAACACATATGGAATGAAGGTTGCAAGTCTCCAAACCATCGAATACTTCGCACATATGCATGACTGACTTGGGATGATTCCAGAGGAAGCAAAACTAACTTTCTCAATTTCACGGCGGCAACTTTCACCAAATGCACGTGTATAAGAGGAAGTCACTCCTTTCATCAAACACATACTTCATGAGCTAGCATGAGGAAAATGCTTTCGAAAGTTTCCAACACTAACTTGTTGTCCAACAAGATCATGGAGGAGATAAGGATGTTGTCAATGGGCTCAACAACTATTCATCTGGGTTTCCTTTTAAAAGGAATTCCATAGTTAAGTGAACAAGTGATAGCATTGGTCAGACCCAAAAGATATAATGGTGTATGCTCGAGGGATCAACCACGAGTAAGACAACATTACGAATATCGTTGGTTCTGATTTGATTTGACGATAGCCCATACTCAATCAAGGGTTTGGGTAAGATAATAGATCCATCAATCGATCACAGGGACCAATCGATGAAGATATCATCTTTCTTCAACACACACTACACAAGAATATCCCTTTGGAACGAACTAAGTCAGGCAAGCTTTTATCTTCCAACTCTCCAAGTTGTTGTCTAGCTTAACCAACTAGCTCAGGGATATCTAACACAGATTCTTGGAGAAAGGGTGGTTCACAAGAAACCAACTTGATCACGAGCTCAACATAACAGTCAGGAAACAACCCGGTAACACTTCCAAGAAGATATTTGTAAAGTCACGAACCACCGATACGTTGCTACGATCGAGAACAATCTTGCTTTTCAGGGCAAGACGATATGATCAAATGAGCGAGGACTTGACAAAATCCTAACTCATCAATCGAAATGTGCACCAGGAAGATGGACAAGGTAGCACGATCAATCTTAGAATGATGATTCAAGAACCAACACGTTAAAAATGAGGTTATTGACCATTTAACTACCAAGCAACAAGGTTGCTAGGAGTATTGATTTCACTCGCCATGATTCACTTGTCGGCATTCCGGTTACAATAACATAGGAACCGAGAAATGAATAATGATGGAGAGAAATATCACTGTGTCAAGAATTCATAAGAGGGTGTGCAATTCTCACGATACTCTTGTGATGAAAGAGGGTGATACTCCGAGGTGGAACAGAACAAAAATTGGATTGACATTTTGATCTGTGGAATACAACTGCTTTGACCAAATCCTAGATATGGATGAGGTACTGGAGTTTGTTTCTCCTAGTCCTTCCGGAATAGAATGGCTTGACGGACCACAAGAGTAATAGGTATCGATGAACGATTGCACGCATACTCTTGACTATCAATTGATAGACGAGGGTCAGAGGACAACTAAAGAGGGACAACTCAAAGGAACATACGATTTTCTGAGTTGTGGATGCATGGATTAGCGTGTCGAACGAGTTCAACATATTTCTTCCGGACAATCCATGCGGAAAGGTAGAACTGGCAGAGTCACAATATATAATGGAGAACTCGTCGAGAGCACTCTGGTTGTGATTGTTCAGTTCAACGAGGAACTTCTGCCATAAGTAGTTCATGGTATTTGGAAGAAGGAGATACCACGGACTTCAAGGACTATCGCAAAGGTTACTAATATCCTAAAGGAACTAGCAACACTATCAACATGATGTAAGTAGGGTGAATCTCGGGTTTAAAAACCCAGGAATAGAATACCTACTACTAAGTGGCATCACGGAATGCTTTCGGGAATAAAGGCCAGAAACATCACACTAGGATACAAATCATGGCTAAATTACAAGATGATCCCCTAAGACACCTAAGGTCATAATAATAGCTCCAACATAAATGTCGAGGCAATAGAGTACCTCAACTCACCGTCTAGTGTGGTTAATCTGGCCACAAGGGACATCGAGAACGGAAAGAAAGGATTTGCAAATGCATCAGACTATTTAGAAACCTGGGATGACTCGGACAGCATAACGGCTGTAAATGCTCAAAAAGATTTGAGACAATCACAATAATGGTGGCATAACCACTCAGAAGCACAATACCAAGGTTTCGAGATCAAAAGTTAACATACAGAAGTCGTAGGAACTGAACTCAAGCTTAAATCCAACAATCTTATGAATCTACGGATTAGTAACACGTGATCCTGATAGAAAGAAGAGATAGCCTAGTTCTTAATCCCCACAGGAAAGATAAGATGACTCAGATCAGAAGACATAAGGTATAAGGAGTAAAAAGAGCCTTACGTTCCATCCCACAATCAATTCCCTTATATAACTAAAGAATTTCTAGACTCAACTTCGACCAGTTTGGCTTGGTAATCCTACAGGCAGTCAAGCTCTGATACCAACGCTGTCAGGACCCCGATCCTAAGTCACACCGATCTAGCATGTAACACATCATATCACTTTGCGGCCTCACGCACGGTATTCCCACGGGTGCCACCTTACCTGGCCCGGGACCATTTGCGCCTTTTGGCTCACGTATATGATAATGTCGCTAGCATCCATATGACAAAGAACCCGGGCTGACATGGCTAGTCGTGAACCCAAAGTGGCACTAACTTACAGGGACAGGCATCCATGACCCAGCATCGAACGTGTCAGTCATCAGCGAGTGAATCCAGGCTGTAGCACTGGGCTAGCAGGACTCCGGTGAACCGGGCTGTAGCGGGCTAACAGGACTCCGGTATTCATCGCGTGACATTTCCCCGAAGGGACAGACACAGGAACGAAGAAGGACACATGCCGGCCAGCCTAAGTGTTCCGGAGCAGTAGCAAGCTACCATGGCTCAGTGGAGGCACTAGGAGACATTTCCCGGTAAGAGAGGCTACCAAGGATAAACAACTAGATAGTCAGATCCCACACATACCAAGCATTTCAATAACATACACACAATATGCTCGATATGTGCAATACAACATGGCATCACAACATGACTCTACGACTCAAGTAGTTTATCCAATAGGCTCCGAGGAGCGAGATATTACAAACATGGGTCTCATGACCCAACATTCAGAGCATACAAATCAAAGCACAAGCGGAAGCTATCATGTCTGAGTACAGACATCTATAAATGAAAAAGGCTGAGAAGCCTGACTATCTACCAGATCCTGCCGAGGGCACAAGATCGTAGCTGAGGTAACAAGCTAAACGTCGAAGTCCACGCGGAACTACTAGCGAGACCGAAGTCTCTCTGCAAAAACATAAATTAAGCAACGTGAGTACAAATGTACCCAGCAAGACTTACATCAGAACTAACTACATATGCATCATTATCAACAAAGGGGATGGTGGGGTTTAACTGCAGCAAGCCCGCTTTGACTCGGTGGCTATCCTGAACTACGACTGCAAGTAACTCTTTGAGGTGGCGCACACGAGTCCACATATTCACCATATCAATACACCACTATGGATCCGCTCCCGTCTCCCTGCGAGAACGCCAACCATAGCACTCACGCTTATCTTGCGTATTTTAGAGTATCCACTTTCACTTGTCTATGAACTGATATAAGCAACCCAGAAGTCCTTTACCGTGGACACGGCTATTCGAATAGATGATATTAACCCTGCAGGGGTGTACTTCTTCATACATGTTTCCACCACTTAGCGTCTGCACACGACATGTGCTCGGCAGACTTCAAGCGAAAGCCGACGTGGGTGTAGACCACGACCTACCTAAACACTCAAGTCTCTAGTCCAGGTTTATCGCCTATTCGGGTTCCATCCATGAGGAGATCCGGCCGGAGTTTCGCTCACAGCCCCAAACGATTTGAACAGGGTTCCGTGACACCAAACGGGCGCCCGGTATACCCGGCCACGTGCCTACCGCATCACAGCCCACTCCTCCGGTCAGCGAGCCCACAGCCTCCAGCATACTACAAACACCAGAAACTACTTGCAACTCCTGGACAGAGGACAAGGGTGATTAAGAAGTCGAGCGGGGTCATATTTCATGGCCCAATGTATGGTAGTAGCTGAGTCATGGATCACAAACACAGAACTCAGTTCCTAAGGACGGCTTCAATGAGACAACCCACCATGTACTCCTACATGGCCTCTCACCGCTACCTTTACCAAATCGTGTTGACACACTTAGCTCTCAATGGTAGGACATGTTCACACACCTCTGATTCATTCCCGATGAATCAGACCTGACACAACTCTAAGCAATAGCAGGCATGACAAACAAGCAAGAATGAGTAGGCACAACAGGGCTCAAACAACTCCAACTCATGCTAGTGGGTTTCATCTATTTACTGTGGAATGACATGTCATGCAGAGGATAAAGGGGTTCAGCTACCGCAGCAGGTAACAGATGAATCGTTGTTGTCCTAATGCAGTAAAAGAGAGTAGGAGCGATAGAGTGGGATTTTATCGGAATGAGCAAGGGGGTTTTGCTTGCCTAGCACTTCTGAAGATAACATTGAGTCTTCATCAGTGTCAACGATCACATCATCGGTACAACGTCTATCGAGGGGGAACAACACCGGCAAACACAGAAGAAACACGATCAATGCAATGCACAATATGATGCATGCTATGACATGGCAATATGAATGTGTTTTGAGCTAATGCAACTAGCAACAGATTAAATGAAGTTGGTTTGAATACAAGGTTCAAATTCCAACTCCATATGTGATTATTCAAATGCCATTCACTTCATTTGTCCTAAACAGTAGTGATAAGTTGTTCTAACATGCATGGAAATGGTACAGATGGATTCCTTGAATTTTTTTGATAATTTTTCATATATAAATTATTTAATTTGGAGTTACAGTTGAATTTCTATGATTTTTAGAAGTTTATACAATTTTCTGGAATTTTCTGAATTTATTTTAAATCCTGAAAGAATTAATTGCGTCATCCTGACGCCAGCATGATGTCAGCGGGTCAATGGCCAGGTCCAGGTCAAACCTGACGTGTGGGGGTCCACACGTCAGTGACACAGGAACTAATCCCGGTCAAACCCAGCGCTGACTGGAGTTTGACCAGGGGTGGGGCCTACTGTCAGTGGCTGTTAGTGTGCTAATTGGGGGGGATTAGCCGCTAATGGCAACGCCACGTCAGCAAGTGACGCCGGCGACCACGGCGACGGCGAGACCTCGCCGGAGTTGCTCGGGACGGTGCTACAGGGCACCGTTTTGCTCGGGGTTTGCGGCTACAGCGAGCTGGAAGACTCGCGCATCCAGTGATGGTGGCGGCAGCAGCTGCGGTGGTCGGGATCGACGGCGGCGACCAAATTGGCGGCGGCCGGAGTTTGGGTGCGGTCGGGTTCGGCGCTGCTGCTCACAAACGAGGGAGCTGAGGCGCTGGAGGGGCTCTACGGGTCGCGGCAAGCACAACGGGTGCACGCCCGTGACCAAATGGTCGCCGGGGTTTCGCCGGAGTCGAGCTCGCGCGGCGGTGGTTTTCGGCCTTGATGGAATCGGCAGCCACAGCGAGCAAAAGAGAACGGAGGTAGGGGTGAACGATGGCGGGGCTTACAGGGGGTCGATTGGAGGCCCAGCGGCTCGGGGGAGACATCGGAGGTGGCGAGCGGGCGCCGGCGATCTCGGGCGGCCGGAGATGGGGAAGACGGCGTGGGCGGCGATGCAGGGCTCCCGCAGTCGAACGGGCTGGCGTAGACGATGGCGGTTCTTCTGGGCTTATCGACAGGGCGAGGGGTGGCCGGTGGCCACGGTGGTTGCGAGTGACGTCGGCGGCGGCTCCCGGTCATGGGGGGGGAACAGAGGAGCGAGGGGGAGGGAGATCCAGAGAGCGAGAGAGAAGTGAGAGGGGGTCGGGGAGGCGCGTGGCGTCACCGGGGCGTCGAGGAGGAGCCAGGCAGGCTTGGAGGGAGGAGGTGGCCGCGGTGCGTGGCCGCGCGCGCCACCGAGCAGCTTCGGGGCGAGGGGGAGGAAGACGACAGGGGGAGAAGCGGCGGTGGGCTGGGCCGCTGGAGGAGCTGGGCCGGCTGGGCTGAGAGGTGAGCGCCAGGTAAGTCTTCTCTCCTCTCTTCTTTTATTTCTATTTAACTCTGTTTTCTATTTAATTGCCACTGAATTCAAATTCAAACAAATTTGAAAACAGTGCCAAAACTCCCCTGGATAATTTTATGTCACTTAAGGTCTACTCCTCATAAACATAAAATATCTCAGGGCATTTGAAAATATATTCATTATATATTATGAATATAACTCCAAATTCAAATAAAATATTGATTTAAAATCAGAGCCCAAATAATTCCTTAGAAATGTCCCAAAATTTTGGTTTGATTTATAACTCTTGCCAAAATTGTCAGAGCTATTTCTAGGGCATTTTGGATTTACTGATTGCAATTTTAGGGTTTCTTGCCCCTTCATTAAAATGATTTCCGAGGCTTTCAATTTCCTCATTTCAACTTTCGGAATATAGACATGATGCACACATGAAGCTAGCCTAGAGCATTACCAGAAGCTAGGGATGTGACAGGTAACCGCTTTCCGCCCATCACTTTGATCCAGTCTGTCAAGTTGTGGCAGAAGTCGTACTTCTACGTGAAGAACGTCAACCTGGTGGTGGACTTCATTCACCTACCGCCCTACGAAGCCGGCACACCGGCTGAGCCGCGCTCCAGCTGGACGTACAAGCCGAAGCACCTATTGGCCGCCGCCACTGCCGCTGTTGCCAGGCTCGAGGAGATGACGGATCTAGAGGGTCTTTAGGCGTCCGACTTGCGGACGGCCTTCGTGTCCCGCCGGGTTCTCCCCCTCCAGGGCTGGCCTCACATGATTTGTCAGATAAGCGGGCACCAGGACCCGTGCCAGCTGTCCACCGATGAGATGCCGGTCGCAACAAGACCAAGACTAGCAGAACGGCAGGATGGAGGTCATCGTGGAGCCCAGGACGGCGTCACCACCAGAGCCTTTGGCAGCCGAAGACCAACTTTAGTCAGGATAAGTGAACTAGATGTTCCCCTTCAAAATGGCCAATTGTTGGCGCCCTTCCCGCTCATTATTTGGGAAGAGTCCCAGGGCCTCCCTCTATAAATAGGACTAGCCACCACAGAGTAGGGGCATCTAGAAGATCGACGAATCACCCAGAGAAATAAAGAGAGAAGAGACCGAACTCACCCAAGCAGTTCATCGCACCAGCTCAAGAGCAGCCCTCGCGAGGATGTTCTCCCCTTGTACTGTTCATCATTAGCCCCTGAGGCAATCCACCACACCACAAACTAGAGTAGGGTATTACACCACAATGGTGGACCGAACTAGTATAAGCCTTGTGTCCCTTGTGTGTTCTTCTTTCTAGCCTAGATTCCTTGCGAGTCTTCTATGCGTGAGCTGGTAGGGGAAAGATCTTCATGCGCACCCCAGAGTTCGAACCTCAAGGGTCTGCCGAAACCCGAAATCCGACATTTGGCGCGCCAGGTAGGGGTGCGCCGAAATCCTTCTTCCGCCGCCTCGCGTTTCGTCGCCTCGCCATTTTGATGTCAAGTGACCCGACAAACAACACCGACCGCTGGGCGGCATGGCCCGCCCACGCCATGCCGCCAGCCCGGGGAGACCTCAACCTTGCGCCTCAGGCAGCTCGCACTCCACAAGGCGCTGCGGGGCACGGGAGACGCGGCCAGACACCGCCTGCCCTCACGCCGCGGCAAGTGCGATCAGCAGCAAGAGCCTCAAGCCACGCCGCGGCCACAGCACCGCACACCCGACGGGAGCAGGCGAACTCCAGGGCCGCGCTCACGGTGGCCCGAGAGCTGCTACAGTGCCGACTGCTGGAGGGCGGCTGCGACGTGTTATTGGAGCGAGTGGCCGAGCTCCTGGACGCCGCCGCCTCAGGAGCACCTCCTTTCTGCGTCCAGCTGCTGCCCCAGATCCAGAGCGGGCCGTGTGGCAGCCCCATACGCGCCCATGCAACTCCAAGCGGACTCCAAGGCCTACTCAACGCCAACCTGGCTGGCAGCACCAGGCGACAAGTCGCGCCGACCCCATCTCCGGCCGGCGAAGGAGTGCACGCCGCGACCTTCGGCCTTGGCGGACCACCACGCCACCACCCTCAAGACAATGCTCCAGGCGGGACTGCGTGGCATGTGGGGCACTACGGCGAGACCCGCGGGGCGGTGGCCCCAGAAGCTTGTGTGCCCCACATGGTGGATCGAGAGTGCGCACAGGAAGAAGACCATGGCTCGTTCCTCGGGCCAGGCTGGGGCGAGGAGACACCAGAAGCTGAGCTCTTTCAGGAACCCCAAGAGGGCCTCGATGATCGCGCTGGTGGCAGCAACTATCTGGTACCACTAATTCCTCAGGAGCAAGCTTATGCTAACTATGGGTCGCAGGAGCTACCGGTCGCCGCAGCAGATGGCTGCCCCAATGCTGCAGCCTCTCAATACTAGGGAAAAGCCTATACACAGAATCTTAGCAGCAGCGCGGCTCAAAAAGGAGAGCTGCTGCTAATTAGTAGTAGCGCGTGTGCGGGAAACTCGCTGCTGTGTAAACCGCGCTTCTACAAATATCGACCGGCGGTGTTCACCTAACTCCATTTAGCAGTAGCACGGTGGCGCGAACCGCGCTACTGCTACGGATGTAGTAGTAGCGCGCTTTTACTGAGATCGCTGCTGCTAAATTTCAAATTGGCACACTTTTTGTCCCTGTTAGCAGTAGCGCCATCGCCCAAAGCGCGTTGCTGCTAATTCCATAGCAGTAGCGTGTTTAAGCTCCCGCGCTACTGCTAACGCACACCAACCCACCACCTTTTCCCCACCCGTCCCTCCCCTCCCCCTCCTGTCCCTTCCCCCTACCTGCCCCACATGCTCCCACTCTCACTCTTCTTCTTCCTCAATACTTCTCCCCCATTACTCTCTCTCTTCTATCCACCTTTCTCTCTCTTCATTACTCCTACCTAACTACACCACCTCCATTAATGCATCTCCTTTCTCTTTTTCCTTTCCCCTTGTCACATCCCTAGTTCTGGCCTGTCCTATGCTTGCTTCCATCTGAGCATCATGTTTAAATTTTTGAAACCTGAACTGAGGAAGTCAGAAGCCTCAAAACCCTAAATAAAAGAAGGGCAAAAACCCTAAAATCTCATTCATTGTTCCAAAATGTTCTTCTTAGATGTTTAATATTTTTGGCAAGGGTTTTGATCTAAACCAAAAATAATGAACATTTTAAAAGGATTTATTTTGGGACTTTGAATTTAAATCAATACTATTTTTAATTTGAACTTATATCCAAATATTACTGAATATAAGTTCAAATAACTGAAACATTTTTATGTGCTTTGGTATAATTCCATTGTGCTAAATAAAAGGTTCAGGGGAATTTTGTCACTGTTTTTGAATTTGTTTTATTTCAAAACAGTGGCAAAAGATTAAATAAAAACAAAACAGAAGAAAAAAATAAAAAGAACAGAGCCTACCCGGCCTCACCCGTGTAGCCCACCAGAGCCGGCCCAGCTCCTGTGCTGGTCCAGCACTGTGTGGCCCAGCCCACCTCCTCCTCCCTGTCGCCTTCCTCCTCGCGCCAGTAGGCAGAGGAGGGACACGGCGCGCGCGCCCGAGCTCGCCACGCCACCACCCTGCTCGTCTGCATCGCCTGGCCACCGCGACGCTGCGCGTCATCTCCTCGGCGCCACCCCGACCCCCTGGACCCCCTCGCTCTCTCCCTCTCCCTTGTTTCTCTCCTCTGCTTCCTCTCTCTCACTCGCCCGAGCGCAGCCGCAGCCGCGCCACCGTAACGCTGCAGCCACCGTCTCCCCCTCGACCCCTCGCTGTGCTTGCGAGCTCCGCCTCGACCCCCTCTTCCTCCCCACCGATCCACGGCCCTCCGGAAGCCCTGCATCGCCGCCCACGTCGCCGTTCCCCTCCTCGGCCACCGGAGATCGTCGCCGTCGATTCGCTGCACTCCGGCCGCCCCCGAGCCCACTAACCCTCCCTACAGCTCCGCGGTGAGCCTCCGTGCAGAACCCCTCTCTCTCCCCTCGCGTTTGCGAGCTCTAGGCCATAGCTCCGCCGCGGCCGAACTCCGGCCGCCGCTGACCTCGTCACCGCCGTCACTACAGCCACTTGAGCTCGTCTCGGAGCGTGTCACCGCACTCAGGAAGCCACCAGGAGCCTAACGCATATCCTAACTCGCCCTTCCGTGCACCACAGCGCCAACCCCGCACTCACCGAACTCCGGCGCCGCCGCGAGCTCGATTCCGGCGAGCCCGTTCGACCTCAGCCCCTCCCGCTTGCCTAGATGGATGCGGCTGAGCGCCAGCTACGCGTAGATGATCGCTGCCGCTGTTTTGGTCGCCGGAGGAGGAATTCCGACCCCCTCCGCCGTCTCTGACTCCGCCGGCGACGAGCCGCGGGTCAACTCCGGCGAGTTGACCCGGGGTTTGACCCCCCTGACGTGTGGGCCCAGGCGCCTGCTTGATTAGTGTTAGATTAGTTAGCACTAATTAACCTAGCTAATTAGGTAGGCCACTGACATGCGGGCCCCGCCCGGCTAACTAAGTTAGTTAGGGCTAACTAACTTGGTTAGTTGACTGGGTCACTGACCAGTGGACCCCACTGGTCAGGTTTGACCTGGTCGACGCCTTTGACCTGCTGACGTCACCCCGGCGTCATGCTGACGCAATATTCCTTTTCTGGAATTTAGTTTATTTTATAAATAATCAGAAAATCCAGAAAATTGTATAAACTTCTAAAATTCATAGAAATTCAACCGTAACTCCAAATTAAATAATTTATATATGAAAAATTATCAGAAAAATTCAAGGAATCCATCTGTACCATTTTCATGCATGTTAGAACAACTTATAGCTGCTGTTTAGCACAAATCATATAAAGGGCATTTATTTAATCACATATGGAGTTTGAATTTGAATTTTATATTCAAACCAACTTCATTTAATCTGTTGCTAGTTGCATTAGCTCAAAACACATTCATATTGCCATGTCATGAGCATGCATCATATTGTGCATTGCATTGATTGTGTTCCTTTCTGTGTTGCCGGTATTTGTCCCCTCTCGATAGACGCGATACCGACGATGTGATCGTTGACACTGATGAAGACTCAATGTTATCTTCAGAAGTGCCAGGCAAGCAAAACCCCCTTGTTCATTCCGATACAATCCACTCTCTCGCTCCTGCTCTCTTTTACTGCATTAGGACAACAACGACATATTTGTTACTTGCTGCGGTAGCTGAACCCCTTTATCCTTTGCATGACCTGTCATTGCCACAGTAAATAGATGAAACCCACTAGCATGAGTAGGAGTTGTTTGAGCCCTGATGTGCCTACTCATTCATGCTTGTTTGTCATGCCTGCTACTGCTTAGAGTTGTGTCAGGTCTGATTCATCCGGGATGAATCAGAGGTGTGTGAACATGTCCTACTGTGTGTGAGCTAAGTGTGTGAACACGATTTGGTAAAAGGTGTCGGTGAGAGGCCATGTAGGAGTACATGGTGGGTTGTCTCATTGAAGCCGTCCTCAGGAACTGAGTTCTGTGTTTGTGATCCATGATTCAGCTACTACCATACATTGGGCCCTGAAATATGACCCCGCTCGACTTCTTATTCACCCTTGTCCTCTGTCCAGGAGTTGCAAGTAGTTTCTGGTGTTTGTAGTATGCTGGAGGCCGTGGACAGCGCTGACCGAAGGGGTGGGCTGTGATGCGGTAGGCACGTGGCCGGGTATACCGGGCGCCCGTTTGGTGTCACGGAACCCTGTTCACATCGTTTGGGGCTGTGAGCGAAACTCCGGCCGGATCTCCTCATGGATGGAACCCGAATAGGCGATAAACCTGGACTAGAGACTTGAGTGTTTAGGTAGGTCGTGGTCTACACCCACGTCGGCTTTCGCTTGAAGTCTGCCGAGCACATGTCGTGTGCAGAGGCTAAGTGGTGGAAACATGTATGAAGAAGTACACCCCTGCAGGGTTAATATCATCTATTCGAATAGCCGTGTCCGTGGTAAAGGACTTCTGGCTTGCTTATATCAGTTCATAGACAAGTGAAAGTGGATACTCTAAAATACGCAAGATAAGCGTGAGTGCTATGGATGGCGTTCTCGTAGGGAGACGGGAGCGGATCCATAGTGGTGTATTGATATGGTGAATATGTGGACTCGTGTGCTTGCTGTAGTTAAACCCCACCATCCCCTTTGTTGATAATGATGCATATGTAGTTAGTTCTGATGTAAGTCTTGCTGGGTACATTTGTACTCACGTTTGCCTATTTTATGTTTTTGCAGAGAGACTTCGGTCTCACTAGTAGTTTCGCGTGGACTTCGACGTTTAGCTTGTTACCTCAGCTACGATCTTGTGCCCTCGGCAGGATCTGGTAGATAGTCAGGCTTCTCAGCCTTTTTCATTTATAGATGTCTGTACTCAGACATGATAGCTTCCGCTTGTGCTTTGATTGTATGCTCTGAATGTTGGGTCATGAGACCCCTGTTTGTAATATCTCGCTCCTCGGAGCCTATTGAATAAATACTTGAGTTATAGAGTCATGTTGTGATGCCATGTTGTATTTGCACATATCGAGCATATTGTGTGTATGTTATTGAAATGCTTGGTATGTGTGGGATCTGACCATCTAGTTGTTTATCTTTAGTAGCCTCTCTTACGGGAAATGTCTCCTAGTGTTTCCACCGAGCCATGGTAGCTTGCTACTGCTCCGGAACACTTAGGCTGGCCGGCATGTGTCCTTCTTCGTTCCTGTGTCTGTCCCTTCGGGGAAATGTCACGCGATGAATACCGGAGTCCTGTTAGCCCGCTACAGCCCGGTTCACCGGAGTCCTGCTAGCCCAGTGCTACAGCCTGGATTCACTCGCTGATGACCGACACGTTCGATGCTGGGTCATGGATGCCTGTCCTTGTAAGTCTGTGCCACTTTGGGTTTACGACTAGCCATGTCAGCCCGGGCTCCTTATCATATGGATGCTAGCGACACTGTCATATACGTGTGCCAAAAGGCGCAAACGGTCCCGGGCAAAGGTAAGGCGACACCCGTGGGAATACCGTGCGTGAGGCCGCAAAGTGATATGAGGTGTTACATGCTAGATCGATGTGGCATTGAGTCGGGCTCCTGACAGCATTGGTATCAGAGCTTGACTGCCTGTAGGATTACCAAGCCAAACTGGTCGAAGTTGAGTCTAGAAATTCTTTAGTTATATAAGGGAATTGATTGTGGGATGGAATGTAAGGCTCTTTTTACTCCTTATACCTCATGCCCTTCTGATCTGAGTCATCTTATCTTTCCTACGGGGATTAAGAACTAGGCTATCTCTTCTTTCTATCAGGATCACGTGTTACTAATCTGTAGACTTATAAGATTGTTGGACTTAAGCCTCGTTCCAGTTCCTACTACTTCTGTATGATTACTGTTGATCTCGAAACCTTGATATTGTGCTGTTGAGTGGTTATGCCACCATTTTGTGATTGTCTCAAATCTTTTTGAGCATTTACAGCCATTATGCTGTCCGAGTCATCCCAGGTTTCTAAGTAGTCTGATGCATTTGCAAATCCTTTCTTCCCGTTTCAATGTTCCCATGGGCCAGATTAACCACACTAATCAGTGAGCTGAGGTACTCCGTTACCTTGACATATATGTTGGAGATATTATTATGACCCTAGGTGTCTTAGGGGATCATCTAGTAATTTAGCCATGATTTGTGTTCCCAGTGTGATGATTCTGGCCATCATTCTCGAAAGCATCCTGTGATGCTACTTAGTAGTAGGTATTCTACTCCTTGGGCTTTGAACCCGAGATTCACTCTACTTACTTCATGTTGATAGTGTTTGCTAGTTCCTTCAGGATATTAGTAACTTTGCGATAGTCCTCGAGGTCCGTGGTATTTCCTTCTTCCTAATACTATGAACCGCTTATGGCAGATGTTTATGGGATCAAAAGATCACAATTAGAGTACTCTTGAGGAGTTCTCCATTCATAAACCATGACTCTGCCAGTTCTACCTTTCTGCATGGGTTATCTGGAAGAAATGTTGATCTCGCTCGACATGCTAATCTATGCATCCACAACTCAGAAAATTATATGTTCCTTTGAGTTGATCTCTTTAGTTGCATTCTGACCCTCGTCTATCAATTGATAGTCAAGAGTATGCGTGCGTTCGTTTATCGATGCCTATTACTCTTGTGGTCCGTCAAGCCATTCTATCGCAGAATGACTGGGAGAAACAAACTCCAGTACCTCTTCCATATCTAGGATTGGGTCAAAGCAATTGTGCTCCGCAGATCAAATGCCAGCCCAGCTTTTGATTCTGTTCTACCCTGAAGTATTACCGTCTTTATGTCAGGATTTTCATGAGGATTGCACCGGCTCTTGTGAATTCTTGATGTAGTGATACTTCCCGCCATCATTATTCATCCCTCGGTTCCGTGTTGTCGCAACCGGAATGCCGACAAGTGAATCGTGATGTGTGAATTCAATACTCCTAGCAACCTTGTTGCTTGGTAGTTAATGGATAATAATTTCAATCTTAGCGTGTTGGTTTTTGAATCACCCTTCTAAGACTGATCATGCTACCTAGTCCTTGTTCTCGGTGCACTCCTCGATCGATGAGTTAGGATTATTTCAAATCTTCGCTCTATTGATCATATCGTCTTGCCTCAAAGGCAAGATTGTTCTCGAGCCTAGTAACATATCGGTGCTTCGTGATTTTCCAAAGATCTTCTCGGAAGTATTACCAGGTTGTCACCTGACCGCTGTGTTGAGCTCGTGATCAAGTTGGTTTCTTGTGAACCACCTTCTCTCCAAGAATCGGTGCTAGATATCCCTGAGCTAGTTGGTTAAGCTAGACAACAACTTGGAGAGTTGGAAGATAAAAGCATGTCTGACTTAGTTCATGTTAAGGGATATCTTTCTGTGTGTGTGTGTGTTGAAAAGATGATATCTTCATCGATTGGTCCCTGTGATCAGTTGCTGGACCTATTGTCTTATCAATCCCTTGATTTGAGTGTGGGCTATCGTCAAATCAAATCAGTACCAACGATGCTCGTAATGTTGTCCTACTCGTGGTTGATCCCTCGAGCATACACCATTACATCTTTGGTCTGACCAATGCTATCACCGTGTTCACATGATGGTGGAAGTCCAGTGATATGGAAATTCCGATGATTTGTTTTTGAGCCCATCAGTAGCATTTTGTCTCCCCCCATGAATCATGTTGAACATCAACCTAGTGTTGGAAACTTGTGTAAGCATTTTCTTCATGCTAGCTCATGAATCATATGTTTGGATGAAGGTAGTGACTTCCTTTAATTCATGTGCATCTGGTGAAAGTTGCCGCCGTGAATTTGAGAAAGTTAGTTTTGCTTCCTCTGGAATCATCCCAAGTCAGTCA
This sequence comes from Triticum aestivum, assembly GCF_018294505.1. Taxonomy (NCBI): domain Eukaryota; kingdom Viridiplantae; phylum Streptophyta; class Magnoliopsida; order Poales; family Poaceae; genus Triticum; species Triticum aestivum. The sequence goes on from NC_057810.1 coordinate 105,421,445, forward strand.
TGCATACGTGCGAAGTATTCTGTGGTCTGGAGATTTGCAACCTCCATTCTATATGTATATCCTAGCACACCAAGCCACTGATTGAGTTGTTCAAAGATAAAGGAGTCTGTCCAAGGTGAACTCTTTGGACTTCCACGCGTGGAGACTTCGATGTCATTAAAGATGGTTCCCCCTCCTGAACTCGGTAGTGTTTTATTATAAGACTACTTTGTGGTCATGCTTGTCTTGGACATCGTGTTCACATGTTGTAGCAGAACCAGCTCATGTTTTGGAGCTTACTATCGTAGTTCATTCCCCGAGAATCTCGCAACGTCATCTCGTCGATTTGTGTTGCAAACTTTCATTTTTCTTCCTAGACTCGATAAGTCTGGAATATCCTGACACCAACCAGATCTGAATCTCAGGCAGATATGATGGTTTGGAACATTTCCCAAGAACTATAATATTGGTCCCTCGATAACCGGTAAAGTGGATGTCATGGCCAACACACCCAGCCGGAAGACCTATTATTGTAGTATCTTGATTGAGGAAGTTGGCCACCTCCCCATAAGGATTTCGTAGGAATTACCTCCGTAACTGTTCCTTATGGATTCTATTGCTCCTGAAGTTCGACCTTTACCTGATGTTCTAGTTATCAAACCATATCTATGAATGGGATACACTAGCACGTCAAGGAGAACATTAGAAGCCGAGTGCTAAATGTCTCTCGGTCGATCATCCAGATTTTTATTGCCTCGCTAAGGTGAAATCTGAGAAGGTGTTATCTTCCTTTGCATCTACATCATCCATCATTAGCCATCATGGTAGCAAGTTGTGTTGCCAGGATCCTTGACACGGATGTTGGTAAAATCTTGATGGATATGGAAATGCTCAAGTTCTTGAGAGCACGCACAAGCGCTACGTGTTATCATCGGCTCTAACTGAGATTCCTCTCAGTTTCCTCGGCAATGCTATGACCTTTTCAAACAGTGAATCCACTCTCGATTTGTCAGGACCCCGACTCAATGCCACATCGATCTAGCATGTAACACCTCATATCACTTTGCGGCCTCACGCACGGTATTCCCACGGGTGTCGCCTTACCTTTGCCCGGGACCGTTTGCGCCTTTTGGCACACGTATATGACAGTGTCGCTAGCATCCATATGATAAGGAGCCCGGGCTGACATGGCTAGTCGTAAACCCAAAGTGGCACAGACTTACAGGGACAGGCATCCATGACCCAGCATCGAACGTGTCGGTCATCAGCGAGTGAATCCAGGCTGTAGCACTGGGCTATCAGGACTCCGGTGAACCGGGCTGTAGCGGGCTAACAGGACTCCGGTATTCATCGCGTGACATTTCCCCGAAGGGATAGACACAGGAACGAAGAAGGACACATGCCGGCCAGCCTAAGTGTTCCGGAGCAGTAGCAAGCTACCATGGCTCGGTGGAAACACTAGGAGACATTTCCCGGTAAGAGAGGCTACTAAGGTTAAACAACTAGGTTGTCAGATCCCACACATACCAAGCATTTCAATAACATACACACAATATGCTCGATATGTGCAAATACAACATGGCATCACAACATGACTCTACAACTCAAGTATTTATTCAATAGGCTCCGAGGAGCGAGATATTACAAACAGGGGTCTCACGACCCAACACTCAGAGCATACAAATCAAAGCACAAGCGGAAGCTATCATGTCTGAGTACAAACATCTATAAATGAAAAAGGCTGAGAAGCCTGACTATCTACCAGATCCTGCCGAGGGCACAAGATCGTAGATGAGGTAACAAGCTAAACGTCGAAGACCACGCGGAATTACTAGTGAGACTGAGGTCTCTCTGCAAAAACATGAAATAGGCAAACGTGAGTACAAATGTACCCAGCAAGACTTACATCAGAACTAACTACATATGCATCATTATCAACAAAGGGGTGGTGGGGTTTAACTGCAGCAAGCCAGCTTTGACTCGGTGGCTATCCTAAACTACGACTGCGAGTAACTCTTTTGAGGTGGCGCACACGAGTCCACATATTCACCAACCAATACACCACTATGGATCCGCTCCCGTCTCCCTACGAGAACGCCATCCATAGCACTCACGCTTATCTTGCGTATTTTAGAGTATCCACTTTCACTTGTCTATGAACTGATATAAGCAACCCAGAAGTCCTTTTCCGCGGACACGGCTATTCGAATAGATGATATTAAACCTGCAGGGGTGTACTTCTTCACCCACGCTCTCACCACTTACCGCCGTTTACACGACATGTACTCGACAACCTTCAAGCGGAAGCCCAACGTGGGTGTCGGCCACGGCCTACCTAAACACTCAAGTCTCCAGTCCAGGTTTATCGCCTATTCGGGTTCCATCCATGAGGAGATCCGGCCGGAGTTTCGCTCACAGCCCCAAATGATGTGTACAGGGTTCCGTGACACCAAACGGGCGCCCGGTTTACCCGGCCACGTGCCTACCGCATCACAGCCCACCCCTACGGTCAGCGCTGCGCACGGCCTCCAGCATACTACAAACACCAGAAACTACTTGCAACTCCTGGACAGAGGACAAGGGTGATCAAGAAGCCGAGAGGGTCCATTGGTTTCGGGCCCAATGCGTGGTAGTAGCTGAATCATGGATCACAAACACAGAACTCAGTTCCTGAGGACGGCTGCAATGAGACAACCCACCATGTACTCCTACATGGCCTCTCACCGCTACCTTTACCAAATCGTGTTCACACACTTAGCTCACACACAGTAGGACATGTTCACACACCTCTGATTCATCCCCGAGGAATCAGACCTGACTCAACTCTAAGCAGTAGCAGGCATGACAAACAAGCATGAATGAGTAGGCACAACAGGGCTCAAACAACTCCTACTCATGCTAGTGGGTTTCATCTATTTACTGTGGCAATGACAGGTCATGCAAAGGATAAAGGGGTTCAGCTACCGCAGCAAGTAACAGATAAATCGGTGTTGTCCTAATGCATTAAAAGAGAGCAGGAGCGAGAGAGTAGGATTGTATCGGAATGTACAAGGGGGTTTTGCTTGCCTGGCACTTCTGAAGATAACATTGAGTCTTCATCAGTGTTAACGATCACATCATCGGTATCACGTCTATCAAGAGGGGACAAATACCGGCAACATGGAAGGGAACACAATCAATGCAATGCACAATATGATGCATGATCATGACATGGCAAAATGAATGTGTTTTGGCTAATGCAACTAGCAACAGATTAAATGAAGTTGGTTTGAATACAAGATTCAAATTCAAACTCCATATGTGATTAAATAAATGCCCTTTATATGATTTGTGCTAAACAGCAGCTATAAGTTGTTCTAACATGCATGAAAATGGTACAGATGGATTCCTTGAATTTTTCTGATAATTTTTCATATATAATTTATTTAATTTGGAGTTACGGTTAATTTTCTATGATTTATTGAAGTTTTAGGCATTTTCTGGAATTTCAGAATTAAATTAAATCCAGAAAATACTTATTGCGTCAGCCCCACGTCACAGTGACGTCAGCAGGGTCAACTGGGCGCCCCAGGTCAAACCTGACGTGTGGGGGCCACACGTCAGTGACACATGAGCTAATCCCGGTCAAACCCAGCGCTAACTGAGGTTTGACCAGGGGTGGGGCCCACAGTCAGTGGCCTAGGGGGTTGATTAGGGCGTCATTAGTGCTAATTAAGCGTGCCACGTCGGCAGTCGCCGGAGTATCGCCGGCGGCGACCATTCCGCACGGCGGCGCGGCTCGGATTCGAGCTAGGGGCATCAGTTTGGCGCGCTGAGGGCACCAGGGGATGGCCCTTGCTCCCGCACATCCAGAGGACCGAGTGGGAGGTCGTGGGGTCGCCGGAACTCATGCCGGCGATGAGCTTTGGCGGCGATGGTGTTCGGTGGTGCTCAGGCGCGTCGCTACGGTGCATCAGTGAGCAAATGGAGAGGCTGGGCAGCACCTGCTAGTCATGGGGAGCGCTAAGAGCAGCTCAGTGAGGCCAGGGGAGCTCGGAGGCTATGCGTGCAGCAGCAATGGCGGACGGTGGCTTCGGTGCTCGTGGGGAACGGTGCTACGGCACGGAGGGAAGCATGCTGAGTTAGGGGAGAGGGTCAGTGACTCACGGCGATGACGAGGGGACGCTCGGCGAGGTCGGGGACGGTCCGGAGCCGGCGAATTTGACGAAGATGGCCGGCGGGTCCGAGGTAGAAGACGACGGCGATGGCGGCGATGCAGGGCTTCCGGAGGGCTGTGGATCGGTGGGGAGGAAGAGGGGGTCGAGGCGGAGCTCCTGGGTGCATCGGCGAGGCTAGGGGTGGCCGGTGGCCATGGGTACGGCGACGATGACGGCGAGCTCCGCTCGGTCGCGGGAGGGGAAACAGAGGAGCGAGGGGGAGGGAGGTCCAGAGAGCGAGGGAGAAGTGAGAGGGGGTCGGGGACGTCTCCGTGGCGTCGCGAGGAAGTCGGGGAGGCTGCCACGGCGAAGCAGGAGGTGGCCGGCGTCGGCGCGCGTGCGTCCAGCACGCAGCTGCTTCGGGGCGAGGGGGAGGAAGATGACTGGCAGCTGGGCTGCACAGTAACGGGCCGCGCAGAAGCTGGGCCGGCTACAGGTAAGTGGCCCAGGTACGGGTCTTTCTCTCTCTCTCTTTTCCTAACTATCTCAGTTTTCTATTATTCTGTAAATTTAGGGCTTTATTAAAAATACTCAGACACTTTCAAAAATCATGAAACTAATCATGGCTACTGTTTAGAATATATCCAACAGTAAACATTTTAGTTTATGATTATTTGAGCATTTGAATATTTAATAGTATTTAAATGCCCAAATGAAAATACTATATGATTTAATTCAGTGACCAAATATGTCCTGCAAAAATATAAACCATTTTTGGTAGATGCTTCCACCTCAAACCAGAAATGTTGAACATTTTTAGAGGACATTTTGAGTTCAATGAAAAAGGTTTTATTTTGACCCTAGTTGAATTCATTTGGTGCTAGGGCTTAGTCAATCCCCATTTCAACTTTCTGTAAAAGTAAACATGATGCATCACCAAAGACTAGAACTAGAGCATTGCCAGAAGCTAGGGATGTGACAACTCACCCCCACTAAACAAGAATCTCGTCTCGAGATTCAAGCGTAGGGTAAGATGAAGGGGAAACACAAACTAGTATAATCTTCACGATCCAGGGTGCACTTCAGTTGAACGTTGATTCAGTCACCATCATTGTCTTGAAGTCTTGCTCTGAGAAATCCTGTCAACATGACATGGAGGGAAAGAAGGAGACTCTAGAAGGACTGATCTTTCGGAGATCGAACCACTCAGGATTAACTCCCGGAATGACATAGCAACATCTCTCGAGCTGAGAGACGAAGCACACCTCTAGAGGAATGGAGTGGAGCAGGTGACGAGGTTCACTAGGTAGACAACAATTCCACACTTAAGAGGGTGGTAAACGATTGTCCACGTAGCGAGGAGTTAAGTTGCCATGATACCACGACGAAACATCCTGGAGGAGGGTGATTCGTAGATTATTACCTTAAGTGGCAAAAAGAATTACTTTTGATTCAGAGATCATTGAAACTCTTCATACCAGCCTAAGGCAGTTCACAACGATCATTTGGAGGGGGTCGGTAGAATGGCATACTCGGACTTGGATGATGTGGATTACCTTGTTGAAGACAACGCAATGGATGATTTTTGCTTATCACCGGAAATGGAGGTGACCCATGGTAGAATGGCCCATTGGCGGTGCAAGCTGGGAACAAAATGCAAATGCTGGGAATGATTCTGGTAACTGAGGAAGAACCCAACAATAAAGAGTGAATTCACTGTTTGAAAGGATCATAGCATTGCCGAGGAAACTGAGAGCAAACCCAGTTAGTGCCGATGATAACACGTAGCGCTTGTACGTACTCTCAAGAACTTGAGCATTTCCATATTCATCAAGGTTTTACCAATATCCGTGTCAAGGATCCTGGCAACTCAACTTGCTACCACGATGAATGATGATGGATGATGCAGATGCAAAGGAAGATAACACCTTCTCAGATTTCACCTTAGTGAGGCCAAGGAAGCAAAATCTGGATGATTGACCGAGAGACATTTAGCACTCCGCTCCTAGTGTTCTCCTTGATGTGCTAGTGTATCCCATTCATTGAAATGGTTTGGTATCTAGAACATCAAGTAACAGGTCGGACTTCGGGAAGACAAAAATCCATAAGGAACAACTAGGGAGTAAATCCTACGAAATCCCTATGGGGAGGTGGCCAACTTCATCAATCAAGATATTATAATAACAGGTCTTCCGGCTGGGTGTGTTGGCCACGACATCCACTTTACCGGTTATCGCGCGACCAATATTATAATTCTTGGGAAATATTCCAACCATCATATCTGCCTGAGATTCAGATCTGGCTGGTGTCAGGATATTCCAGACTCATCAAGTCCAGGAAGAAAAATGAAAGTTTGGAACACAAATCGACGAGATGACGTTGCGGGATTCTCGGAAGATGAACTACGATAGCAAGCTCCAAAACATGAGCTGGTTCTGCTACAAACATGTGAACACGTTGTCCCGGACAAGCATGCCCACATGGTAGTCTTACAATAAAACACTTCCGAGTTCTGGTTGGGAACCATCAGCGAGGATATCGAAGTTCTTTCATAAGTCCGGATTAGCTCTTATGAAGATACTCCTTCTCCTTGAACAAATCAGTAAGTGGCTTGGTGTGCTAGGATACACATATGGAATGAAGGTTGCAAGTCTCCAGACCACAGAATACTTCGCACGTGTGCATGACTGACTTGCGATGATTCCAGAGGAAGCAACATTGACTTTCTCGAGTCCACGGCGGCAACTTGCATCAAATGCACATGAACTAGAGGAAGTCACTTCTTACATCCGAACATATGCTTCATGAGCTAGCATGAACAAATGCTTTCAAAAGTTTCCAACACTAGCTTAATGTTCAGCAAAATTATGAAGAAGACAAGGATGTTGTCAATGGGCACAACAACAATTCATCTGGGTTTCCTTTTAAAAGGAATTACATAGTTAAGTGAACAAGTGATAGCATTGGTCAGACCCAAAAGATATAATGGTGTATGCTCGAGGGATCAACCACGAGTAAGACAACATTACGAATATCGTTGGTTCTGGTCTGATTGGATGATAGCCCATACTCAATCAAAGGTTTGGGTAAGATAATAGATCCAACAATTGTTCACAAGGACCAATTGATGAAGATATCATCTTTCTTCAACACACACACACACACAAAAAGATATCCCTTAACATGAACTAAGTCGGACAAGCTAATATCTTCCAACTCTCCAAGTTGTTGTTTAGCTTATCCAACTAGCTCAGGGTATCCAACACGGATTCTTGGAGAAGGGGTGGTTTACAGGAATAAACCAACTTGATCACGAACTCAACATAGCGGTCAGGTGACAACCTGGTAATACTTCTGAGAAGATATTCAGAAAATCACGAACCACCGGTATGTTACTAAGCTCGAGAACAATCTTGCTTTTCAGGGCAAGGCGATATGATCAATAGAGCAAGGATTTGAAATAATCCTAACTCATCGATCGAGGAGTGAACCAGGAGAATGGACTAGGTAGCATGATCAACCTTAGAATGATGATTCAAAACCAACACGCTAAGAATGAAATTATTGTCCTTTAACTACCCAGCAACGAGGTTGCTAGGCGTATTGATTTCACACATCACGATTCACTTGTCGACATTCCGGTTATAACCACACGGAACCGAGGAATGAGTATTGATGGTGAGAAGTATCACTACGTCAAAATTCATGAGAGTTGGTGCAGTTCTGATGACAATTCTGACATAAAGGGGGTAATACTCCAAGGTAGAACAGAACCAAAAGCTGGGCTGGCATTTGATCTGCGGAGCACAATTGCTTTGACCCAATCCTAGATATGGAAGAGGTACTGGAGTTTGTTTCTCCTAGTCATTCTGCGATAGAATGGCTTGACGGACCACAAGAGTAATAGGCATCGATAAACGAACGCACGCATACTCTTGACTATCAATTGATAGACGAGGGTCAGAATGCAACTAAAGAGAACAACTCAAAGGAACATATAATTTTCTGAGTTGTGGATGCATAGATTAGTATGTCGAACCAAGTTCAACATATTTCTTCCGGATAACCCATGCAGAAAGGTAGAACTGGCAGAGTCACGATTTATGAATGGAGAACTCCTCAAGAATAATCCTGTTGTGATATTTCAGTTCAACAAGGAACTTCTGCCATAAGTAGTTCATGGTATTTGGAAGAAGAAGATACCACAGACTTCAAGGACTATCGCAGAGGTTACTAATATCCTAAAGGCGCTAGCAATTACTATCAACATGAAGTAGGTAGAGTGAATCTCGGGTTCAAGAACCCAAGAACAAAATACCTATTACTAAGTAGCATCACGGGATGCTTTCGAGAATAAAAGCCAGATTCATCACACTGGGGATCACAAAACATTGCTAGATTACTAGGTGACTCCCTAAACACCTAGGGCCATAATAGTAACTCCAACATAATGTCAAGGGAATAGAATACCTTAACTCAACAATTAGTGTGATTGAGCTGGCATAAAGGAACATCGAAACCAGAGGGAAAGGATTTTGCAAATGCATCAGACTATTTAGAAACCTGGAATGACTCGGACAGCATAACGGCTATAAATGCTCAGAAAAGATTTGAGACATTCACAAAAATGGTGGCATAACCACTCAGAAGCACAATATCACGGTTTCGAGATCAACAAAACGGAAGCAGTAAAAGCTGAACAGAGGCTTAAGTCCAAAAATCTTATAAGTCTACGGATTAGTAACACGTGATCCTGATAGAAAGAAGAGATAGCCTAGTTCTTAATCCCCGTAGGAAAGATAAGATGACTCAGATCAGAAGGCCATGAGGTATAAGGAGTAAAAAGAGCCTTACGTTCCATCCCACAATCAATTCCCTTATATAACTAAAGAATTTCTAGACTCAACTTCGACCAATTTGGCTTGGTAATCCTACAGGCAGTCAAGCTCTGATACCAACGCTGTCAGGACCCCGACTCAATGCCACATCGATCTAGCATGTAACACCTCATATCACTTTGCGGCCTCACGCACGGTATTCCCACGGGTGTCGCCTTACCTTTGCCCGGGACCGTTTGCGCCTTTTGGCACACGTATATGACAGTGTCGCTAGCATCCATATGATAAGGAGCCCGGGCTGACATGGCTAGTCGTAAACCCAAAGTGGCACAGACTTACAGGGACAGGCATCCATGACCCAGCATCGAACGTGTCGGTCATCAGCGAGTGAATCCAGGCTGTAGCACTGGGCTAGCAGGACTCCGGTGAACCGGGCTGTAGCGGGCTAACAGGACTCCGGTATTCATCGCGTGACATTTCCCCGAAGGGACAGACACAGGAACGAAGAAGGACACATGCCGGCCAGCCTAAGTGTTCCGGAGCAGTAGCAAGCTACCATGGCTCGGTGGAAACACTAGGAGACATTTCCCGGTAAGAGAGGCTACTAAGGTTAAACAACTAGGTTGTCAGATCCCACACATACCAAGCATTTCAATAACATACACACAATATGCTCGATATGTGCAAATACAACATGGCATCACAACATGACTCTACAACTCAAGTATTTATTCAATAGGCTCCGAGGAGCGAGATATTACAAACAGGGGTCTCACGACCCAACACTCAGAGCATACAAATCAAAGCACAAGCGGAAGCTATCATGTCTGAGTACAGACATCTATAAATGAAAAAGGCTGAGAAGCCTGACTATCTACCAGATCCTGCCGAGGGCACAAGATCGTAGCTGAGGTAACAAGCTAAACGTCGAAGACCACGCGGAATTACTAGTGAGACTGAGGTCTCTCTGCAAAAAACATGAAATAGGCAAACGTGAGTACAAATGTACCCAGCAAGACTTACATCAGAACTAACTACATATGCATCATTATCAACAAAGGGGTGGTGGGGTTTAGCTGCAGCAAGCCAGCTTTGACTCGGTGGCTATCCTAAACTACGACTGCGAGTAACTCTTTTGAGGTGGCGCACACGAGTCCACATATTCACCAACCAATACGCCACTATGGACGCCATCCATAGCACTACATATCCGCTCCCGTCTCCCTACGAGAGTCATGTTGTGATGCCATGTTGTATTTGCACATATCGAGCATATTGTGTGTATGTTATTGAAATACTTGGTATGTGTGGGATCTGACCATCTAGTTGTTTATCTTTAGTAGCCTCTCTTACGGGGAAATGTCTCCTAGTGTTTCCACCGAGCCATGGTAGCTTGCTACTGCTCCGGAACACTTAGGCTGGCCGGCATGTGTCCTTCTTCGTTCCTGTGTCTGTCCCTTCGGGGAAATGTCACGCGATGAATACCGGAGTCCTGTTAGCCCGCTACAGCCCGGTTCACTGGAGTCCTGCTAGCCCAGTGCTACAGCCTGGATTCACTCGCTGATGACCGACACGTTCGATGCTGGGTCATGGATGCCTGTCCTTGTAAGTCTGTGCCACTTTGGGTTTACGACTAGCCATGTCAGCCCGGGCTCCTTATCATATGGATGCTAGCGACACTGTCATATACGTGTGCCAAAAGGCGCAAACGGTCCCGGGCAAAGCTAAGGCGACACCCGTGGGAATACCGTGCGTGAGGCCGCAAAGTGATATGAGGTGTTACATGCTAGATCGATGTGGCATTGAGTCGGGGTCCTGACACCCCTCCACTAGTTGAAGTTGTCTCCTCCCAAATTAGGTAGCTAGGTAGATGTAGGATTTAGTTAAGTGACCTATTTGCCCCTAACTAGATCTATCTTTGTCAAGAAGAGCTTTGTGCACTTTTGATCTCCCTAAAACATCATCTCCACCGTGTGCTCGATCTCGATCGAGATAGAGGTGATGAAAATTTCATGCTTTTGCAAAATGGAAATATGTTTATGTGTGTGTGATATGTTTGTGGAAATTGTGTGTCTGGCATGAGTTGACGCCAAATTGTGCTTTTGAGTTGCCTATGTTTTGACGAAGTGTCGATTTATTTCCGTTTCTGCGAATTCCGGGCAAACTCTAGATCCATATATGTGTTGGGGAACGTTGCAGAAAATTAAAAATTTTCCTACGGTTTCACCAAGATCCATATATGAGTTCATCTAAGCAACGAGTCATGGGAGAGAGATTGCATCTACATACCACTTGTAGATCGCATGCGGAAGCGTTCAAGGGAAGGGTGATGATGGAATCGTACTCGCCGTGATTCAGATCACCGATGACCAAGTACCGAACAGACAGCACCTCCGTGTTCAACACACGTACGGGAAGGAAGACGTCTCCACCTTCTTGATCCAGCAAGGGAGAAGGAGAGGTTGATGATGATCCAGCAGCACGACGGCGTGGTGGTGGATGCAGCAGAACTCCGGCAGGGCTTCGCCAAGCTGCTGCCGGAGGAGGACGAGGTGTAGCAGGGGAAGGGAGGCGCCAATCCACAGGGTGTGGCTGCCCTCCCCCCTGCCCTCCTTTATATAGGCCCCCAGGGGGGCCTCCGGCCCTGGGAGATCCAATCTCCCAAGGGGGGCGGCGGCCAGGGTGGTGGAGTGCCCCAACAGGCAAGTGGGGCCCCCCCCACCCTAGGGTTTCAACCCTAGGCGTAGGGGGTGGGCCAAGGGGGGCGCACCAGCCCACTATGGGCTGGTTCCCCTCCCCACTTCAGCCCTTGGGGCCCTCCGGGATGGGTGGCCCCACCCGGTGGACCCCCGGGACCCTTCCGGTGCTCCCGGTACAATACCAGGTGACCCCAAAACTTTCCCGATGGCCGAAACAACACTTCCTATATATAATTCTTTACCTCCGGACCATTCCGAAACTCGTCGTGACGTCCGGGATCTCATCTGGGACTCCGAACAACATTTTGTATGCTGCATACTCATATTCATACAACCCTAGCATCACCGAACCTTAAGTGTGTAGACCCTACGGGTTCGGGAGACACGTAGACATGACTGAGACGACTCTCGGGCAATAACCAACAGCGGGATCTGGATACCCATGTTGGCTCCCACATGCTCCTCGATGATCTCATCGGATGAAACACGATGTTGAGGATTAAACAACCCCGTATCCCAATACCTCGTTCAGTCTCGTTACCGGCAAGTCACTTTACTCCTACCGTAATGCATGATCCCATGACCAAACACTTGGTCACTTTGAGCTCATTATGATGATGCATTACCGAGTGGGCCCAGAGATACCTCTCCATCATACGGAGTGACAAATCCAAGTCTCGATCCGTGTCAACCCAACAGATACTTTTGGAGATACCTGTAGTGCACCTTTATAGTCACCCAGTTACGTTGTGACGTTTGGTACACCCAAAGCACTCCTACGGCATCCGGGAGTTACACGATCTCATGGTCTAAGTAAAGGATACTTGACATTGGAAAAGCTCTAGCAAAACGAACTACACGATCTTGTGCTATGCTTAGGATTGGGTCTTGTCCATCACATCATTCTCCTAATGATGTGATCCCGTTATCAACGACATCCAATGTCCATAGCCAGGAAACCATGGCTATCTTTTGATCAACAAGCTAGTCAACTAGAGGCTTACTAGGGACATATTATGGTCTATGTATTCACACGTGTATTACGATTTCCGGATAATACAGTTATAGCATGAATAAAGACTATTATCATGAACAAGGAAATATAATAATAATGCTTTTATTATTGCCTCTAGGGCATATTTCCAACAGTCTCCCACTTGCACTAGAGTCAATAATCTAGTTACATTGTGATGAATCGCACACCCATAGAGTTCTGGTGTTGATCATGTTTTGCTCGCGAGAGAGGTTTAGTCAACAGATCTGCGACATTCAGATCCGTATGTACTTTGCAAATATCTATGTCTCCATCTTGAACATTTTCACGGATGGAGTTGAAACGATGCTTGATGTGCCTGGTCTTCTTGTGAAACCTGGGCTCCTTGGCATGGGCAATAGCTCTAGTATTGTCACAGAAGAGTTTGATCGGCCCCGACGCATTGGGTATGACTCCTACGTCAGTGATGAACTCCTTCACCCAAATTGCTTCATGCGCTGCCTCCGAGGCTGCCATGTACTCCGCTTCACATGTAGATCCCACCACGACGCTCTACTTGCAGCTGCACCAGCTTACTGCTCCACCATTCAACATATACACGTATCCGGTTTGTGACTTAGAGTCATCCAGATCTGTGTCGAAGCTAGCGTCGACATAACCCTTTACGACGAGCTCTTCGTCACCTCCATAAACGAGAAACATATCCTTTGTCCTTTTTAGGTACTTTAGGATATTCTTGACCGCTGTCCAGTGTTCCTTGCCGGGATTACTTTGGTACCTACCTACCAAACTTACGGCAAGGTTTACATCAGGTCTGGTACACAGCATGGCATACATAATAGATCCTATGGCTGAAGCATAGGGGATGACACTCATCTCTTCTTTATCTTTTGCCGTGGTCGGGGATTGAGCCGAGCTCAATCTCACACCTTGCAACATAGGCAAGAACCCTTTCTTGGACTGATCCATTTTGAACTTCTTCAAAATATTATCAAGGTATGTGCTTTGTGAAATACCTATGAGGCGTCTCGATCTATCTCTATAGATCTTGATGCCTACTATATAAGAAGCTTCTCCAAGGTCCTTCATTGAAAAACACTTATTCAAGTAGGCCTTAATGCTGTCCAGAAGTTCTATATCATTTCCCATCAGGAGTATGTCATCTACATATAATATGAGAAATGCTATAGAGCTCCCACTCACTTTCTTGTAAACGTAGGCTTCTCCATAAGTCTGCATAAACCCAAACGCTTTGATCATCTCATCAAAGCGAATGTTCCAACTCCGAGATGCTTGCACCAGGCCATAAATGGATCGCTGGAGCTTGCATACTTTGTTAGCATTCTTAGGGTTCACAAAACCTTCCGGCTGCATCATATACAACTCTTCCTTAAGATGTCTGTTAAGGAATGCTATTTTGACGTCCATCTGCCATATCTCATAATCATAGTATGCGGCAATTGCTAACATTATTCGGACGGACTTCAACTTCGCTACGGGAGAGAATGTCTCATCGTAGTCAACCCGTTGAACTTGTCGATAACCCTTAGCGACAAGTCGAGCTTTATAGATGGTAACATTACCATCCGCGTCCGTCTTCTTCTTAAAGATCCATTTGTTTTCTATCGCTCGCCTATCATCGGGCAAGTCTGTCAAAGTCCATACTTTGTTTTCATACATGGATTCTATCTCGGATTTCATGGCTTCAAACCATTTGTTGGAATCTGGGCCCGCCATCGCTTCTTCATAGTTCGAAGGTTCACCGTTGTCTAACGACGTGATTTCCAAGACAGGGTTGCCGTACCACTCTGGTGCGGAACGTGTCCTTGTGGACCTACGAAGTTCAGTAGAAACTTGATCCGAAGTACCTTGATCATCATCATTATTTTCCTCTTCAGTTGGTGTAGGCATCACAGGAACATTTTCCTGAGCTGCACTACTTTCCCGTTCGAGAGGTAGTACTTCATCGAGCTCTACTTTCCTCCCACTTACTTCTTTCAAGAGAAACTCTTTTTCCAGAAAGGATCCATTATTGGCAACAAAGATCTTGCCCTCGGATCTTAAGTAGAAGGTATACCCAATGGTTTCTTAGGGTATCCTATGAAGACGCATTTTTCCGACTGGGTTCGAGCTTTTCAGGTTGAAGTTTCTTGACATAAGCATCGCATCCCCAAACTTTTAGAAACGACAGCTTAGGTTTCTTCCAAACCATAATTCATACGGTGTCGTCTCAACGGATTTAGACGGTGCCGTATTTAAAGTGAATGTAGTTGTCTCTAGAGCGTATCCCCAAAATGATAGCGGTAAATCGGTAAGAGACATCATAGACCGCACCATATCCAATAGAGTGCGATTACGACGTTCGGACACACCGTTATGCTGAGGTGTTCCAGGCGGCGTGAGTTGTGAAACGATTCCACATTTCCTTAAGTGTGTACCAAATTCGTGACTTAAATATTCTCCTCCATGATCTGATCGTAAGAACTTTATCTTTCGGTCACGTTGATTCTCTACCTCATTCTGAAATTCCTTGAACTTTTCAAAGGTCTCAGACTTGTGTTTCATTAAGTAGACATACCCATATCTACTCAAGTCATCAGTGAGAGTGAGAACATAACGATATCCTCCGCGAGCCTCAACGCTCATTGGACCGCACACATCGGTATGTATGATTTCCAACAAGTTGGTTGCTCGCTCCATTGTCCCGGAGAACGGAGTCTTGGTCATTTTGCCCATGAGGCATGGTTCGCATGTGTCAAATGATTCATAATTGAGAGACTCTAAAAGTCCATCAGCATGGAGCTTCTTCATGCGCTTGACACCAATGTGACCAAGGCGGCAGTGCCACAAGTATGTGGGACTATCGTTATCAACTTTACATCTTTTGGCATTCACACTATGAATATGTGTAATATTACGCTCGAGATTCATTAAGAATAAACCATTGACCGTAGGGGCATGACCATAAAACATATCTCTCATATAAATAGAACAACCATTATTCTCGGATTTAAATGAGTAGCCATCTCGTATCAAACGAGATCCAGATACAATGTTCATGCTCAAACTTGGCACTAAATAACAATTATTAAGGTTTATAACTAATCCCGTAGGTAAATGTAGAGGTAGCGTGCCGACGGCGATCACATCGACCTTGGAACCATTCCCGACGCGCATTGTCACCTCGTCCTTTGCCAGTCTCCGCTTATTCCGCAGCTCCTGCTGTGAGTTACAAATATGAGCAACGGCACCGGTATCAAATACCCAGGAGTTACTACGAGTACTGGTAAGGTACACATCAATTACATGTATATCAAATATACCTTCGGTGTTGCCGGCCTTCTTATCCTTTAAGTATTTGGGGCAGTTCCGCTTCCAGTGACCCTTCCCCTTGCAATAAAAGCACTCAGTCTCAGGCTTGGGTCCATTCTTTGACTTCTTCCCGGTAACTCGCTTACCGGGCGCGGCAACATCCTTGCCGTCTTTCATGAAGTTCTTCTTGCCCTTCTTGAACTTAGTGGTCTTATTGACCATGAACACTTGATGTTCTTTCTTGATTTCAACCTCTGCTGACTTCAGCATTGAAAATACTTCAGGAATGGTCTTCACCATCCCCTGCATATTGTAGTTCATCACAAAGCTCTTGTAGCTTGGTGGGAGCGACTGAAGGATTCTATCAACGACCGCCTCGTCAGGGAGGTTAATGTCCAGCTGGGTCAGGCAGTTGTGCAACCCAGACATTTTGAGTATGTGCTCACTGACAGAACTGTTTTCCTCCATCTTACAACTATAGAATTTGTCAGAGACATCATATCTCTCGACCCGGGCATGAGCTTGGAAAACTAGTTTCAGCTCCTCGAACATCTCATATGCTCCGTGTTGCTCAAAATGCTTTTGGAGCCCCGGTTCTAAGCTGTAAAGCATGCCGCACTGAACGAGGGAGTAATCATCAGCACGAGACTGCCAAGCGTTCATAACGTCTTGGTTCTCGGGAACTGGTGCATCACCTAGCGGTCCTTCTAGTACATATTGTTTCCTGGCAGCCATGAGGATGATCCTCAGGTTCCGGACCCAGTCCATATAGTTGCTGCCATCATCTTTCAGCTTGGTTTTTTCTAGGAACGCACTGAACTTCATGTTGACATGAGCGTTGGCCATTTGATCTACAAGATATATTTGCAAAGGTTTTAGACTAAGTTCATGATAATTAAGTTCATCTAATCAAATTATTACAATGAACTCCGACTCAGATTAGACATCCCTCTAGTCATCTCAGTGTTACACGATCCGAGTCGACTAGGCCGTGTCCGATCATCACGTGATACGGACTAGTCATCATCGGTGAACATCTCCATGTTGATCGTATCTTACATACGACTTGTGTTCGAACTTTCGGTCTCTGTGTTCCGAGGCCATGTCTGTACATGCTAGGCTCTCAAGTTAACCCTAAGTGTTTTGCATGTGTAAAACTGTCTTACACCCGTTGTATCTGAACGTAAGGATCTATCACACCCGATCATCACGTGGTGCTTCGAAACGACGAACTTTAGCAACGGTGCACAGTTAGGGGAGAACACTTCTTGAAATTGTTGTAAGGGATCATCTTATTTACTTCCGTCGTTCTAAGTAAACAAGATGCATAAACATAATAAACATCACATGCAATTATATAGTAGTGACATGATATGGCCAATATCATATATCTCCTTTGATCTCCATCTTCGGGGCTCCATGATCATCTTTGTCACCGGCATGACACCATGATCTCCATCATCGTGTCTTCATGAAGTTGTCACGCCAACGACTACTTCTACTTCTATGGCTAACGCGTTTAGCAATAAAGTAAAGTAATTTACATGGCGTTCTTCAATGACACGCAGGTCATACAAAAAATAAAGACAACTCCTATGGCTCCTGCCGGTTGTCATACTCATGACTCCTATTACAAGAACATGATCTCATACATCACAATATATCATTCATCATCCATCACAACTTCTGGCCATATCACATCACATGACAATTGCTGCAAAAACAAGTTAGACGTCCTCTAATTGTTGTTGCATCTTTTACGTGGCTGCAGTTGGGTTCTAGCAAGAACGTTTTCTTACCTAAGAATAACCACAACGTGATCTTGTCAACTTCTATTTACCCTTCATAAGGACCCTTTTCATCGAATCCGCTCCAACTAAAGTGGGAGAGACAGACACCCGCCAGCCACCTTATGCAACTAGTGCATGTCAGTCGGTGGAATCGGTCTCACGTAAGCGTACGTGTAAGGTTGGTCCGGGCCGCTTCATCCCACAATACCGCTGAAGCAAGAAAAGACTAGTAGCGTCAAGCAAGTTGACAAGATCTACGCCCACAACAAAATTGTGTTCTACTCATGCAATAGAGAACTACGCATAGACCCAGCTCATGATGCCACTGTTGGGGAACGTTGCAGAAAATTAAAAAATTTCCTACGGTTTCACCAAGATCCATCTATGAGTTCATCTAAGCAACGAGTCATGGGAGAGAGATTGCATCTACATACCACTTGTAGATCGTGTGCGGAAGCGTTCAAGGGAAGGGTGATGATGGAGTCGTACTCGCCGTGATTCAGATCACCGATGACCAAGTGTCGAACGGACAACACCTCCGCGTTCAACACACGTACGGGACGGGAGACGTCTCCTCCTTCTTGATCTAGCAAGGAAGAAGGAGAGGTTGATGATGATCCAGCAGCACGACGGCGTGGTGGTGCATGCAGCAGAACTCCGGCAGGGCTTCGCCAAGCTGCTGCGGGAGGAGGACGAGGTGTAGCAGGGGAAGGGAGGCGCCAATCCACAGGGTGTGGCTGCCCTCCCCCTGCCCTCCTTTATATAGGCCCCCAGGGGGGGCGCCGGCCCTGGGAGATCCAATCTCCCAAGGGGGGCGGCGGCCAGGGGGGTGAAGTGCCCCCCAAGGCAAGTGGGGTGCCCCCCACCCTAGGGTTTCAACCCTAGGCGCAGGGGGTGGGCCAAGGGGGGCGCACCAGCCCACTATGGGCTGGTTCCCCTCCCCACTTCAGCCCTTGGGGCCCTCCAGGATGGGTGGCCCCACCCGGTGGACCCCCGGGCCCTTCCGGTGGTCCCGATACAATACCGGGTGACCCCGAAACTTTCCCGATGACCGAAACAACTCTTCGTATATATAATTCTTTACCTCCGGACAATTCCGGAACTCCTCGTGACGTCCGGGATCTCATCCGGGACTCCGAACAACATTCGGTATGCTGCATACTCATATTCATACAACCCTAGCGTCACCGAACCTTAAGTGTGTAGATCCTACGGGTTCGAGAGACACGTAGACATGACCGAGACGACTCTCGGGTAATAACCAACAACGGGATCTGGATACCCATGTTGGCTCCCACATACTCCTCGATGATCTCATCGAATCAACCACGATGTCGAGGATTAAACAACCCCGTATTCAATTCCCTTTGTCAGTCGGTATGTTACTTGCCCGAGACTCGATCGTCGGTATCCCAATACATCATTCAGTCTCGTTACCGGCAAGTCAATTTACTCGTACCGTAATGCATGATCCCGTGACCAAACACTTGGTCACTTTGAGCTCATTATGATGATGCATTACCGAGTGGGCCCAGAGATACCTCTCCGTCATACAGAGTGACAAATCCCAGTCTCGATCCGTGTCAACCCAACAGATACTTTCGGAGATACCTGTAGTGCACCTTTATAGTCACCCAGTTACGTTGTGACGTTTGGTACACCCAAAGCACTCCTACGGCATCCGGGAGTTACACGATCTCATGGTCTAAGTAAAGGATACTTGACATTGGAAAAGCTCTAGCAAAACGAACTACACGATCTTGTGCTATGCTTAGGATTGGGTTTTGTCCATCACATCATTCTCCTAATGATGTGATCCCGTTATCAACGACATCCAATGCCCATAGCCAGGAAACCATGGCTATCTTTTGATCAACGATCTAGTCAACTAGAGGCTTACTAGGGACATATTATGGTCTATGTATTCACACGTGTATTACGATTTCCGGATAATACAGTTATAGCATGAATAAAGACTATTATCATGAACAAGGAAATATAATAATAATCCTTTTATTATTGCCTCTAGGGCATATTTCCAACAATATGTCCAATTTTTATGGAAGGTCATGCCAAATTTTTGTATGACTTTGATGCATGCATTCATTTTTATAATCAATTTGTTTATTATTACCGTGCAAAGTTGAAGATGGTCAGTGGAACGATGGTGGACAGGTGGTTGCGGTCGGCAGTGCAGGACATGAAAGAAATAACCAGATAGAGGTTTTATGTCCGTGCCGAAAATGCAAAGGAATAGTTTGGCTCGACCCCCATGACGATGGTCGTGTCAAAGCGCACCTGCTCATGACTGGTTTCATGGATGGCTATATTCGGTGGATAATTGAAGATGAGGATGACGATGTTGAGGATGCCGACGGGGCAGGCAATGATGACACAGGGCAAGACGAAGAGATGATCGATAATGGCGGCGGGGAAGAGGCCGGATATGGTGCCGGATATGGTGGCGGAGAAGGGGCCGGACATGGCGGAGGAGAAGGGGCCGGACATGGCAGCAGAGAGAACGATATGGACTCCACGCAGCAGAGTTCGTCGGTACTAAGTTCAATCGTGCGGGACCCTCATGTTCAAGCATTGCTTCGCAAGGAGACGAGTACTGAGAGAGCTGCTTCTAGAGAGGAGGCTAAGCTGGAGCAACTGATGGTAGACTCGAACACTCCATTGTATGATGGTTGCAATCCTGAGGTGACCCGCTTGAGTTTCACGCTCCAACTCCTGAAGACGAAGGCTAAAAAGAAATGGACCGACACTAGCCTCGATGAGCATCTCAAGTACCTAAAGGATGTTCTTCCGCGGGTAATCTATGTCCTACTAGTGTTGATGAGGCCAAGAAGATCGTGTGCCCTCTTGATCTGCCACACGTTAGATACCATGCATGCATCAACGATTGCATAATTTATCGGAAGGAGCACGCGGAAAAAACAAGCTGTCCGGTGTGCAATGCTTCTTGATACAAGAAGGCCTGGAAGAAATGTCCCCAGAAAGTTGTATGGTACTTACCGATCACTCCCCGTCTCTAGAGGTATTTTGTATATCCCAAGGAAGCAAAGCTAATGTGCTGGCATGCAGAGAGGAAGAAGCCCGACGGTGGAGATGATCCGAAGCTGAGACACGTGAAGGATGGAAGCCAGTGGAGAGCGTTGAACAACTTCTATCGGTATTTTGAATGTGATGCAAGGAACATCGTGCTCAGCGCGTGTACCGATGGCATGAATCCGTTTGGCAACCAGAACACCAACCATAGCACATGGCCCATGTTTGTATGGATGTACAACCTCCCCCCTGGTTCTGCATGAAATCGAAGTACATTCACATGAGCATGCTTATTCAAGGGCCAAAACAATCAGGAAATAATATTAATTTGTATCTGGGGCTACTTCAAGAGGAGTTAGACACGTTATGGAAAACACCGACCAAGACATGGGACGCCAGCAAAGGTGAGTATTTCAACATGAGAGCCGCGCTGATCATGACAGTGCAGGACTATCTCGGTTACGGATATGTGGCAGGCCAGGTGTGCCATGGATATTGCGGATGCACGCGGTGCATGGATGATAGGACGTCTCCGCAGCTAATGTCAAGGAAAGATAGCGGGTCTGGGAAAATCGTGTACATGGGGCATCGAAGATGGCTTGAACAGGACGACCCATGGAGAAACCATGGAGATCTATTCAATGGTCACTCTGAGCATCGAGGACCTCCACGTAAGCGGAGCGGTGCCAAAATCGATGAGCTGTTGAAAAACTGGAAGGAGGGCCCCGCGCTGGGAAAGACGATGAGAAAGGCGCCGGAGCCGCTGCTGAAGGTATGGAAGACGAGGTCTGTGTTCTAGGACTTGGAGTACTGGCACAAACTCGATACACCTCATTGCCTTGATCAAATGCATATCTGTAAGAATGTCCTTGAGAGCTTGCTCGCAACACTGATGAACATGCCGGATAAGACCAAGGATGGGCCGAAGGCAAGAAAAGACTTGCAAGATTTGAAAATCAGGGAAGATCTGCACATGCCGCCCCGTAAAATGTCAGACGAGACAGAGACGGAGACAGAGGCACGGGAGAAGAAGGGCAAGAAAATAAAGAAAGAGGATTATTGCCCCCCTTCTTGCTTCACCTTAAGTCAGGCTGAGATCAATCAATTCTTTAAGTGCCTTACCGGAGTCAAAGTTAGTTCCGGTTACTGTGGCAAGATAAGCAGATATCTAGACACGGACAAGAAAAGGTTCAGCGGGATGAAGTCTCATGACTGTCATGTGATGATGACGCAGATACTACCTGTTGCCCTTAGAGGGATAATGGACAAGCACGTCCGTGACACGCTTATTGGTCTCTGCAACTTTTTCGACGTCATCTCTCGAAAGTCGATCAGTGTGAAGCAGCTCCAAAGGCTACAGGAAGAGATCGTTGTGATACTGAATGAGCTTGAGATGTACTTCCCGCCCGCGTTCTTTGACGTGATGGTGCATCTGTGTGTCCATATTGTGGATGACATAATAGACCTGGGGCCGTCATTCCTGCACAACATGATGCCGTTTGAGAGGATGAATGGGATCATCAAAGGATTCGTTCGTAACATGTCCCGTCCGGATGGAAGCATCGTCCAGGGCTATTTGGCACAAGAGTGCATCTCTTTCTGTGAGAATTTTCTATATGGCGCAGACCAGCCGCCTGGTGTTAGTGTTGGTTTGCCCGTTAACAAGCACGATGGGAGGCTCGAAGGAGATGGTCACTGCAACGGTCGCAGGGAACTGCATGTGGCATACTCAGATCGACGCAGCGACTTTGACAGAGCAAACTTGGTAGTGCTACAACACCTAGACGAGGTAGATCCTTTCGTGGCACTGCACAAAGAAATTATCGCAAAGAAGTATCGTGACCGGGGGGTATGCAGGACGGACGCCGAAGTTACTAGAGAGCACAACTCCACTTTCCTGCATTGGTTCAAAGAGCATATTATTGCTAATCCCCCGGAGGAGGGCTCTAAGGACGGATTGCTCATATACGCCTTAGCACATGGCCCCTCGCCCAACCTCGTAACCTATCAGGCATATGATATCAACGGATACACGTTCTACACGGAGGCCAAAGATATGGACAGTGATGATCAGAACTCAGGGGTGACGATGGAATGCATGACCGGCAGCGACAACGGCGCAACTGAACGATTTTATGGAAGGGTCGAGGAGATCTGGGAGCTTGACTACTCTGGACTGCACAACACGACGATGTTCCGTGTTAGATGGGCTAAGAATGTCGAAAGAGAAAGCCGGATTTTCACTACCATGACTATACCCGATGCCAAGAGCGCTACCGTGAACGCTATCGCAAAAAACGAGCCATGGGTACACGCTAAGCACGTGACACAATGCTTCTTCATAACTGACCCGCGCAATCCCAGCCGTGTTGTCGTGAGGAGAGGCAAAAGGAACATCATTGGAATGGATGGAGTCGCCAACGAGGAAGACTATGATCAGTACAGCAACCCAATGAGGGAAGATGACGATGATGATGAAGTATACGTCAAAAGAAGAATCAATACTACATTACCTAAGAAAAATCATACTCCATGGAAAAGGTAAAGTCACAATGAGGGGCTCAATTATTCTTCGACGAACAAGAAGGGAAAGAAGCTGACTCAAAAACGAAAACATCAGCACTAAGGAAACATATGTTATCGGTCAAATGATGTAATATATATATATATATATGTTCCCATTTTGTAGACACACTTAGCCATTATTATGCATGGGTCCAATGATGTGTAATATATATGTTCCTATTTTGCATACATATTTAACCGTCAAATGATGCAATATATATCGCCCTCCCTTCGTTCACTGCCCTCGAGAAATAAAAGTGGGATAAAATAAAGGAAAAGAAAAAGGAAAACTGGCAGTAGCGAAGGTAGTAGCAGTGCGTTTTGCCTAAACCGCTACAGCTACTGAAGTTAGTAGTAGCGAATTTCGTATAAAGCGCTACATCTACTGAAGGTAGTAGCAGCGCGTTTTTTCCAAATGCGCTACTGCTACGTCCACTTAACCCAAAATTCTCAACCGCCCTGCTTCATCCCGCCTTTTCCCCCCAAATCCCCACTCTCTCTTCCCCCGTCGCACCGCCGCGCCCGACCCGGCCCCGGCGCTCGCCCCCGACTCCGGCGCCGGCGCTAGCCCCCGACCCCGGCGCTCGCCCCGACCCGCCCTCGCCCCGACCCCGACCCCAGCGCTCGCCCCCGACCCGGCCCTCGCCCCCGACCCCGCGCCAGCGCTCGCCCCCGACCCCGACGCGCTCGCCCCCGACCCGTCGGCCCTTGCCTCCCTCCTCTCCCCTCCCGGCCGTCGTCGGGCCTACCTCCTCGCCCCGACACCCTCTGTAAACCCCCCTCTCTCTCTACTAGGGGTCTTCGGTTAATTTACTTAGGTTTTAGTTAGGGCAGTATGTTAATTAGGTTATCTATTTAGTTATGAATTTAGCTTGGTTTCAAAATTATCTGAATTTATATGCAAATTTGAACTGGACATGTGATATGTGCATATGGCATGTTTTGGACATGACATGTTTGGAAAATGATCCGAGTGGCCTATGTTATGCCGGAATGTTGATTCATTTCCGTTCCGGTGAATTTCAGGCGCTCGGTATGTCCATTTTTTAGCAAAGGTCATGCCGAAATTTCCCGTGAATAAAGGCATGATTTTGTGCTACATAGTTGGCATATCGAGTGCTGGCACATAGATTTCTGTTTCTGTCATTTCTCATTTATTCATACTTTTAGAAATAAATGAGGACACTTAATCATAGGAAACATGTCGAACAACAAAGAAACTGGGCCTTCTGACCAAGATGCAGACGAGATGGATTATGAGGGTGAACAAGCGTACCTCGACTATTTGACTGCTATGCAAGGTTTGCAGGTCAGCCTCGATGATGGTACTGACGCCGACATCGACACCGACGGCGCCGGCACCGATGGCGGCACCGAGACCGGTGGGGAAGGTACCGGCGGGGAAGGTACCGGCCCCGATGCCGCTACCAAAAAGAGGAAGCATAAGAAGCAGAGGATACGAAAACCTAACAAACTAGGGATTGGACGACTTGTGATCACAAAGATGGCACCTGGCAAGTTTGAGCCGTTAGAGCCGAAAGAACCTCGCAAGTGCTATGGGAACCAAGTAGGATGCATCCTACGGGAATGCGCGAGCATCAACGACGATGACTTAAGGAGTAAAGAACATTTGACGCAGTTGCTCCTAACGAAGTTGCACAAGAGATTCAAGTTCCCCGACCGGGATGATAACATAGAACAACCGTGGGATGATCCGAAGATGAAAAAGATTAACAATCACGCCATGGGCATGTTCAGCAATGATTTGGCCTCCTGGAAAGGGAGGGTGAAACGAGCTATTGAGGCTGATGAACCCCTGTCCAAGATTCTGGAGGAAAATCCGACACTTACGGAAGAGGAGTTCGAAAAGTTCAAGGACACTTGCGCTACCGAGGCAGCCAAGGCTAAGGCTGCGAAATTCAAGAGCCTTCAGCAAAGGAACACGGGGAAGCATCGCCTCGGAAGCCGTGGCTACCTCGGTAAAAGGCCCATATGGGATAAGGAGGACGCGGAACGTGAAGCCGCGGGTCTCCCAGACCCCTTCGCGAAGTTCACCAACCCCTTGGAGCATGACTTCATCAGGGCCCGCTACAAGTGGGACAAGGAGAAAAAGGTTTTTTACACGGACAAGATCACGAGGAAATTGATTAGACTACTGGAGAAGCAACACCAGCTTGCAGCCGAAAGCCCTACTTCTCCGATGAGGCCCAAGTGGGACACCCCTCTCAACCGGGCCTTGAACGAACTTAAGGGACTCCCTTTGGATCAGCGGCCGCAATATGGTCATGTGCACGGCGCTGGAGACGGCGCCACGTGGAAGGTGTTTTACAACGAGGGCCCAGAGGCCAAGAAGCAGAAAAAGAAGTTTAGTCAGGCGGACATCGACGCGAAGGTGAAGCTTGCGGTCGAGAAAAAAGCAGCTGAGGACGCGAAAAATGCAGCCGAGGACAAATATGAGTTGCTACAGCAGGCAGTCAATGCAGCTGTAACTGCCTGCAGAAATGATTTTGCTACTAACTTGGTTCCAGTTATCATCAACTGGGCAAAGGAAAATCCAGACAAGACGGTACATGATTTCCCATTGCCCAGTTTCGTCGGGAGCTACTCCATGAACAACAACACCATCGCACCATCACTTGCTCACGCAACCGGGCCTCCTCTCGCAGCCGCTCCGGCTCATAGAAGCCCGTAGTCAGTCTCAGGCGCGCTAGGTGGGCCTTCGTCTTTGGCTGAGCTCGACGCCGTCACGGTAATTACATGTCGCACCAACATATATATATAATATTCCATTTTTGTTGCCTTTCGGTTGTTTTATGCCACAGACATATGTGTTTGCAGGTGAAAGAAACCCCATGCACCATACTCTACTTGATCAAAGGCCAGAAGGTGGACGTGGGAAAGGGGATGATAATGGACCCCTCTCAATGCACGTTCCACAACCAGCCGATCCCCGCTGGGCACTTCAGGGTTAACTTGACCAGTGTGAAATCAGGGCACAAGGATTTGCCTCCTCCAGTACAGCATGTGGGAGCAGACGACGAGACCCCGCCACGGATTGGAAGCTGCAAGAATTGGGTGCTGCTATGGCCGAAGAATCTTATACGTCTGGAGCCGGCCGAGAGCACACCAATAACTACCACACATCAACAAGCATGTGCGGAGACCACCACCCCGCCTATGCAATTACTAGCTCCTATAGTGCCGGGTGAGAGCGACGACATGATGAAGGGGGTGCAATAGTACTGGCTGATGTAATTTCTCCTGTAGAACAGAGAATGGATGATGAGACGGAGGTCGACCCTATAGATTACCTCAATACAAGCGCGTATGACTATGACATAGATATGATGAGTCAACCATATGACGAATCGGCCTATCAGCTTGCTAATGAGGATATGGATGATATGCCCGGGCAGGGTCATACCATGGATTGCAAAAAGTCTCTCTTCATGAAATCCTCACAGGACACGCCTGAAGATGCCGCCTCAACACAGGCTCAACTAGCCGGGCGCGAGGGTCGTACAATACTTAGCCCGGGAACACTGGGGCAGGGGTTAAGGAAGGGTCTGGAAGGTGTGCCCAAGAAAAAGGAGAGGAAGAGATCGGGGAAGGTAACTGCCTCCAAACAAGCCAGAGCACATAGCAGCCAGACGATGCATTCTGAAGAGCGTGTACCCGTGAAAGGTGCGGTCATGTTCCATCTCACGGGCGAGCCGATGCTACCGCCGAAACCGCTGGAGGCACTATCAGGGGATCTCAGGAGACTGCACGACCATGTGCTGTCGACTGAGAAAAGCCTACTAGCCTCAAAGGATCCAGGATATCCGACATACGCGGCTCGTGTGCCTGAGGGGAAGTGCTACGTCGACACACGGCCCGCGGAGGTGTTCTTCCTGCGGTTTGACCATATCTTTGAGATGTTTCTAACAAGGCGGCTTGATTTTACTATCGTCCGCCTTTTTGCGCTACATATGAGCTCCGTCATGAAGAGTGAAGAAGTCTCGCAAATCTGTGTGGCGGATCCGTACTACATGCACGAGTCTTTCTTGAGTCTCGGCGACTTTGAGCGTGAAACTGCTAGGGAGTACCTCCAAAACTTCATGGTACAGAATAAGGACCGGGAAATTGTCCTCGTGCCTTATCATCCAAAGTAAGTCAGTTCCGGACAACCCTTTCGTACATTTCAATCATTCCTTCTCTCTCATATGGGGAATAATTTGAGGTGTCTTTTCCCCGCAGCAACGGGCGCGCCGTCCTTATCGTTCTTTACCCGCAAGTCTCCCACGCCGTGTATTTTGACCCTTCCAGAGACTACGAGAAAAAAGACTACACCCACATAATGAATATTCTAGATGATGCTCTCCAAGGCTTCAGCTTTAGAGGTGGCCACGTGCAGATCAAGAAACAAAGGAACAAGAAGATGGGTTTCGCGCATAAAACTAACTTCTCCTGCATCCATGTCCCAAAACCAAGCAAGAAGGATGGATTCTACATCGTCCATCTCATGATTCAGTTCAACACGGATCACCAAAAGCTTCGCATTAACAGCAGAAATGATGATCATATCCACAAGTGGCTAGAATCTCATGGAGAAGCGGATTATAAACTTAGAGATGACTTCTTTCGCATCCAAAGCGACATTGCGACGATCATCATGAAAGAAGTCGTCGATGAGAAGGGGATGTTCCACCACGGCCCTATATCGCGAGCTGACGTCCGAACTCGCATAGGCATGCAACGTCTAGACCTCACGCCGTTCAAGAAGCTAGGGTTCATCCTCGATGATATGGAAGGATGGAACTTCTAGTGATTTATGATGCCGATGATGATGATATGTGTCGGTTGAACTTGTATACTTTTTGTAGCGATGAAACTTTGTGATGTCCACGGTCCCTGCCGAACTTGCGTAACGCTACTTTGTTAGTTTGCGTACGATGACCTGCGTACCTCTAGTTAATTAATTTGCATACTGTATGTTGCATCTAGTTGCTAACCCTTTCTTTTTCGGTGTTGCTCTAGTATATTTTGTTGCATATATATGATTGTACATCCTCTTCATGAACATGCATCTCTAACAGGTACCTAGTTTCTTGATGGCGAGATGGAATTGCTATGTCGTGTACAAAGGGAAGGTTCCGGGGGTGTACAACGAGTGGCATGAGTGTCAGGCGCAAGTGAATGGGTTCACGGGCGCCAGCCATAAAGGCTTCAAAAGCAGACAAGAAGGAGAAGCTAGTTACTTGAGGTTCACGCTAGCGCGAGAGAGGACTCGTAACCGCCACCTCATGTACTGCATAGTTCCGCTCTCACTCATAGTGATAGCACTTCTTGCGTATACCTTTGTTTAGATGGATGACGTTTTTGTAGTTGCAAGTATTTGAGACTTGCATGTATCGCTATTTTTGAGATGATGACAAGATATCACTTTGTGTTGGATGATGATTATGATGAGACTATTTGTATGTACATGCTATGATTACATTTGTGGTCTCGCAGGCATTTGTATGTGTATCATGATGACATTTCTATGTGCTAAAGATTCTTCTATAAAGCATGTTCAAATACAAAACAAATATGCCAAAAAAACAAAAAACCTACTTAAATTAGCAGTAGCGAGTGTAGAAAAGTTAGCAGCAGTGGCGCGGTAGCAGTAGTGCGTCCAGGAAAAGCGCGCCAGAGCTACTAGCAGTAGCGAGCTTCCGCTAACGGCGCTCCTGCTACACTTGTGTAGCAGTAGCGCCGGTGAGCACGCGCTACTGCTATCTGTTAGTTGTAGCGCCTTATTAGTAGCGCCTATCCCCGCGCTACCGATACATCTAAAACCCGCGCTGCTGCTAGCCTTTTCCCTAGTAGTGTCTTACCCCTCAGGAGGACGGCACCAGGGGCTGCAAGAGAGGGCACTACAAGGATTCTAGTCTATTGCAACAAAAATTGTTGCTACAACTATCTTTTGTTGCAATAAAATGCTATATTTCAACAAAATTCCAGTTCGTGGTAATAGGGTCTACATGTTGCCACAATTTCGTTTCATCGCACTAAGTACTTGTTTTGTTACAATAGAAGCTATGTATTGCCACAAGCTGCATCGTCGTTGTAATATGGTAGTGATATTGCGACAGCCCTGTCCCATTGCGTGAATTGGTCATTTTGTTGCAATAAAGGCTAGGTATTGCAACAAAGTACATAGATACTATTGCAACACCTCTGACATGTGGCGCGTATTGGTTGTAATAGGGTGAATTTTTGCCTCACCTTTGTTGTGTTGCAATAACT
Organism: Triticum aestivum; assembly: GCF_018294505.1. Classification (NCBI taxonomy): domain Eukaryota; kingdom Viridiplantae; phylum Streptophyta; class Magnoliopsida; order Poales; family Poaceae; genus Triticum; species Triticum aestivum. Next base: position 105,451,082 of record NC_057810.1, read on the forward strand.
GTTACATATTGCGGCAAATTGAGCTTCCATGGTAATACGTACAACATAATGCAACAATCCTCTAGTGTTGCCAAAAAGGAGAAGGATATTGAAACGATATTCTCTACTGTGCTTCTGATTTTTTCTGTTATTTATTATACTATTTCTTAGGATCTGATTAAAGGGGTGTACTATTTTATAGAGGTATTAACACATTAGGTACCACAACTTGCACCTAAGTAGCATTTTAGTCACATATCTTGCAAAGTGGACATCGGTGGTACCACAACTTGGAGGAATGCTCTACGAGCTTGCGAAGCGTTGCACACTCGTGACGACCATTCACCTTAGGGTTTCTCGCACCGCCAGGGTCTCCTCCACTCACCCTACTGACCTCCTCCGGTAGCAAGGTCGTGCTCGGCACCTGAAAGACGGCAAGCTCAGTGCCCTTCTCACAAAGGTGAGTCGTGAGAACTGAGCACAACACATTCTCTTCCTAATTTTTCTGTATCTTGCTTGATGTGATGTATTTATATGTGCTCTTAATAAAAAAGGAGATTCAATATAAAATTATGTGTTAAATAGATAAAATGTACAAGGCTGCATACTAGCTATTTTTAAACACTCTCAGGCTTCATTTGAACAGCTCTTCAGCCACCAATTGAGCAGCATAACAGTTCTATCCTAGAGTAATTTTCAGCAAGAATTCATCACCAGATCAACAACACTACATCAAGATATATACAAGGACATAGGACACAATATTTTAGTAGGATATAACAAACCATCTTAACGATATATATAACAAATGTTTCAAAATGATAGCACACAAGTTTCAGCAGCTATACTTGTATAGATTGTTCACACAAAAGACCATAAGTTCAAGGCAAAGTAGTGAAAATAGCAAAAACGCTAAAAGACCATAAGTTTGTAGCAACAGTGTGTACATAGCATCACTGTCAAAAGGAAAATAGCAACAACACCAAAAAACAGCAACTACTCTTCTCTTCTCTTCATCACCAAATTGTTAGTGCTGGGCACTAGCTCTTGTTCCCATTTGCCACAACATATGACCCTATGCAGGCATGCCTTGTTTCAACCTATTTTATATCAGATTAAACTTCAGGAGTGATATTTCTCGTAGGTAACCATCATAACAGTTCAGGAACTTATACTCATGGCTTACACATGCGAAAAGCACCTTACCAAGAAATTAAAAACTATACAAAGAACCCCTGGTCATCATCCAATTCTTCTTGTCCCAAAGGAGCAACATGGCCATCATTTACGTAAGCCTCATCATCATCCGTATCATCATTAGATTTGAATTGGACATCTTCAAACTCAATAGGTTTTATATTTTCTATGACTGAAACATCAATGTTGGATCCTTCGTCATAATTTCTGCACCAACTAGTGATCTCTTCAGGTACTGTAATTTTTGGCACTGTAATTTCTGCATCGACGACATCCAGTACATCTGCCTCACCACCCTCATCAGCTTCAACAGCTTCATCAAGGCCTACACCATTTAAAACAGAAGGAGCAAACAAATTTCGTGGATTCATTTTAATAACAGCTGCCCAATCAGGGTTCTTCACATCTCTCACATAGGAAACCCGTTGAGCTTGGAGGCCTAGAACGTAAGGGTCTCCCTGGAATTGGTGTAGAGTAGTGTAAAGGTCAATAATTCCATATTTGTCCTTCTTATGCCCCTTACTCTTAGTTTTGTTGGCAGGAGGCACATCAAACCAGTCACACTGGAATAGAACAACCTCCTTATCAGGAGGAAAGTCAAGAAATATGATTCTCTTGATCACCCCGTAATAATCAATATTTCCTGTGTTTGCATCGCCTTTGACTATGACGCCACTATTTTGGGTACTCAAGTCTTGCTCTATATACGAATTCCGAAAGAAATATCGATTCAGAACTGTACGGTTGTATACCCGAGCTAGGTGATCAGGTCCTTTAGCTAGTGCATAAATAAGATTATTGACCTTCCCATCATTCTGGAGTTCTGTGATCTGTTTCATGAAATAGAATATGTGTGAGTGTATTGTACAACGTTGGTACATTATTACAAGGAACATTAGTGAAAATGCGAAAGATAATTACCCGTCTCTCAAACCAACCAACAAACTCTTCCTTGTGCTGCTTTTTAGGATTAGGAGAATTGTTCCTTCTGAGCTCCTCACGATGTTCACTTCAAAGAGAAATGATTGTTAGTTGAACAGGAAAGTATTAAAGCATATCATGATGTGAATTAATTACATAAGTATCCTGACTCAATCCATGGCGCGGTTTCCTCACAGTTTGTTATTATGAAATGCCTCATTTGATTAATCTCAGCCAAAGACAATGATTCACAAACAAAACCTTTCTTGGAGTAATCAACTGTACTCATTATGCTAATCCCTGTTGGTGATTGATCTGTACCCCCGTCTTCATGACGTTCAGACCGACTTAGCTTGGTAGGCATTCCATCAACGAATCGACTGCAAAAAGTCATGCACTCTTCAAGTATGTACCCCTCTACTATAGAACCTTCTGGTTGAGCCTTGTTACGCACATATCCTTTGAGCGTACGCAAGTATCGCTCAATTGGATACATCCATCTGTACAAGACAGGCCCTCCCAATCGGGCCTCTTCAGCAAGATAAATTGGGAGATGCATCATAATATCAAAGAATGCTGGTGGAAAGATCATCTCAAGCTGACATAGAGTTTCTGGAATTGTTTTGCTCAACCTCTCCAAATCTTCATCCCTTAACTCCTTGGAGCATAAATCAGAAAAGAATTTACTCAGCTGAAGCAATGGGTTAACAACATTCTCTGGCAAAAGCTTGCGCAATGCAATAGGAAGAAGTTTCTGAAATATAACATGACAGTCATGAGTTTTGAGTCCACTAATCTTGCACTGATCGAGGACTACACATCGCTTAATGTGTGAAGCATAGCCATCAGGCATCTTAATGCTCTGCAGAAACTTGAGGAGCATTATCTTTTATTCCCTTTTTCAAGTATAGCAACCTTTCTTTATGTCATACTTATGCTTACCAGGCTTTGGATGCTGGTCCTTCCTAATTTTCAGGTCCTGTAAATCAAGACGAGCCTTCACACCATCCTTTGATTTCTTATCCATCTCAAGCAAAGTCCCCACAATGCTGTCACAAATGTTCTTCTCGATGTGCATAACATCCAAATTGTGCCTTACGAGCAAGTTCTTCTAATATGGGAGCTGGAAAAATACACTTTTCTTTCGCCAGTTATGCCAGCTACTAGTTTTCGGTCGCTTTTTCTTATTTGACCATCCAAATGGTGCATGATGAATGCTATCAAGTTCTTGCAGAACTTGTTCACCTGTAAGTGCCACTGGAGCTTCTCTATTATCTGCCTTGTTGTTGAACAAACACTTGTTTCGACGCCATTTGTGGGTCCTGGGCAGAAAACGTCGGTGTCCCATGTAGCAATGCTTTCGACCATACTTGAGCCATAAAAAAACTGTATGTTTGAGGCAATACGGGCATGCTAGCTTGCCTTTTGTGCTCCAACCACTCAGCATTGCATAAGCTGGGTAGTCACTAATGGTCCACAACAAGCATGCATACATCTGGAATTTTTTTTAGTTGCAGCATCATATGTCTCAGCACCATCCTCCCATAGAACATTCAGTTCATCAATCAAGGGCTGCAAGTACACATCTATGTTATTTCCTGGTGACTTTGGTCCTGGAATAATCATTGACATAATCCAATTTTCTTGTTTCATACACATCCAAGGTGGCAAGTTATATGGAATAAGAATGACAGGCCATGTACTGTGTGATATACTCATGAGCCCAAAGGGGTTGAATCCATCTGAAGCAAGGCCAAGCCGAACACTGCGAGCATCTTTTGAGAATTTCTTATAATATTTCTTATCAAAATGCTTCCAGGCCTTGGAATCTGCAGGATGCCTCATTACGCCATCATCCACCCGACCCTCCTTATGCCATTTCATATGTGATGACATATGTTCTGTCATGTACAGCCTTTGCAGTCTTGGAATGAGCGGGAAATACCTTAGAACTTTCTGTGGCACTAGCTTCTTTGATTTACGACTTGATGCATTGTCTTTGTCAGTAGCAGGAGTAGATTTCCATCGAGACGCATGACAGACAGGGCATTCTTCTGCATCAGCATGTTCATTACGGAATAGCACACAATCATTAACGCACGCGTGTATCTTCTTGTAGTCTATCCCAAGATCTCGGATCACCTTCCTTACTTTAGCGAGATTAGTAGGAATGCAGTGACCCTTTGGCAACACCTGTGTGAACATCTGCAGAACTAAGTCACATGCTCTATTGGTCATCCCAGACACGCACTTGATTTGGTAAAGCTTCACAATGAAAGATAGCTTCGTGAAATCCTTGCAACCTGGGTACAACTCTTTTTTGCCTCTTTCAATAGTTCGAAGAAGACCTTGGCTGTTGCATTTGGCTCCTGGCTCCTTTAATCACCGCTGGAAGCATCCACATGAATGTCTACCGCACCTTCACCAATGTGTGCATTGTTTTGCATGTTTGTGCCCCTTATGAGAGTATTGAGCATGTCACATACCCCAGCACCATCATCTACAGTGTCTTCATTATTAGAATCTTCAAACATGCTTCCCTCATCCGATTGTTCACCATGGTATATCCAGTGAGTGTAGGTTGGATCCATCCCATTGAACAACAAGTCAGTATGAACATCCTTTTTCTTTTTCGGAACACTATTGAGACATCTCCTACATGGGCATGGGACTGTTGAGTCTGGGTGAGCACCATCGTAGGCAAAATTCAAGAAATCCTTCATGCCAGTTTGCCACTCAACAGAACCTCTTTCCCTCTCCATCCAGCTCTTATCTCTTGTCATTTTGGCTTATCTCCGTAAAGCCAGTCCTGTTAAACAAAGATAACAGCCGCTTTAGTAGCTGCATTACAGTCAATAGCATCACTAGCTGCATTACAAGACAGGACAACAGGGATACATACATACAAGTATTACTGTCACATGGTAAAGCAAAAATTTATCTATACATTGTAAATCAAAATTTGGGATGGAAGAAGAAATAGTATTACTTTCACATGGTAGTATATCTGACATGAGGGTAAACAAGTTCAGTTTCGTAGTTGGCTAGATCATCAAAAAACAGAAATTCAGAGAGAGAGACAATGGCGAGAAAATTTGCCATTTGCTTTGTTTGTCCACCACCTGCATCATGATCTGCTCTTCTGCTCAAGAACATAGCATAAGGGGCAAAGCAAAACATCTGCTCTTCTGCATCTTCTTCCATGTTTGTGCCCCTTATGAGAGTATTGATCATGTAACATAGCATTAGTAGTCACAGGATCAATGAAAAACAAAACAAAATAATAGACAACAAAGGTAAATGGTTCAGAAATAGGACTGTCTTTTTGGTAGAATTCCGATTAATCGAACACACAGCCAAGTACTAGCAAGTGAAACAGGATTCAGTAACTACTCATACAGGAAATCAAGATCACTGGGTAGCATACTAAGTATTCTCACAGTAATTTTTCACCAATCAACCCATGTCCATGCAACGATTCACAGGGTCATATGCAGATCAAAGCAAAACAGTACAGAGTTTCAGAGATTTACAACTAGTAAAGATCTTGTGCGTGATCCTTGAAGAAGAGAAGCAGAAGAGGATAATTGGGGAAGATCGGCAGCGTGGTGAAGAGGAGTGGCAGCGGTCGTCGGTGTTAGAGAGGAGCAGTGGCGGTCATTTGTCAGGGGCGGCAGGGAGGGGCCCCGAGGATTCAAGCTCCCCTGCCTCCCTATCTGGTGAAGCACGCCGTCAGGGAGGAGAGGCCGCCGCCGCCAGCCTCCCGAAACCCTCTTCTCACCTCCCTCTTCCTTCGATATTATCTCTCCCCTTTCACTTTTCTTGGTTCGATATGGTGTCTCCCTTGTCTCTGTTCTGGCTTCGATTTTTTTTCTTTTTTGAGGGGCGACAGAAAGGAAGTCGCGCCCCTTTTCTTTTCCTTCGATCCCCTCCTTTGTGGTTCAGCCGCGCGTGGCATCAGACGGGTCGTCTGGTCGGTCGCGCCAATGGGTGCTTCGATCGACCGGGGCGCGTGGCATCAGACAGGTCGTCTGGTCGGTCGCGCCATTGGGTGCTTCGATCGCCCGGGTGACCACAGACACGCTCTTCTGCCGTATATTACTTTTTTTGAAGGTCGGATAACGTATATTACTGAAATATGTCTACGCAATTTTTTTATTGAAATATGTGATCGACGTGGCCTTCTTTTTCTGTTTGAAAGAAGATAGTAGTGTAGGAACCATAAATCCAAATGACCTCATTATTTTTGCATTTTTAAAAATTTAAACTAATATTTATATAGTAATTTGGTTGCATAATTTTGCCTACTTAAGTAGTGTAGGTAGCATATGTCGGCAACGATCGACACGTATCAACGTACTACACCACCCATGTGATCACTAACATCGCCTCCGATGATCGGGAAGACGTCAACCAAGGCAGGGGGAGCGCGCGCGAAGGGGCGGCCGGGCCTTGCCCTTCTCCTTGCCTGAGAAGAAGCTCGAATCCCATGGTGGCTAGGTTTGTCGCCGACGAGGGACCAGAGGGGTAACTAGATGAGGACAGGCATCTCGAAGAGGTTGGGGACTAACATGTATTTTGTTATTTCCATCCCAATGCAATAATTATTGGGCATCACTAAGGAGTAACGACAATAGAGGCATAAAGAGATAGCGGAAACTAGGCACCGTGAAATATTTTAAAAGATTTGTTGATGTCATCGGTGTGTGTACGAGGGATGATTTTTTTCCTCCCGTTGCAACACACGTGCATGTTTGCTAGTGAATACATAAAAAAGGGACAGATAAGACGAGGCGACAGTCCAGGACTTGAAGATTTTTTATATCTAAAAATGAATATATAAAGAAGAGATAAGGCGTTGCCCTTATCTTAACACATTTTTTTAACAAATGTGTGATATGCCAATAAGTAAATCTCAAAACTAAATTTGTTTGGTTGATAATTGACATAGTTGAATCTCTATTATTTTCCTTAAAACAAAAGCAACATGATTATTTTCCATGAAAGAGTAATGTGCCACGAAATGGCCGTCGTTGGCATAGGTTGTTGCCACAAATGTCTATCGCCATGACATACCAGTCTCCACAATTCGGTACATGTTGCATTAAAGCTATCTCCACAAAGCAAATTGTGGCATCAGGTGAGTGTTGCCACGGGAAAACATGTGGCAACTTCCCGCATGGATGTTGCAATAGCACACTTTATTGCCACAATTGCCTTTTTGTGGTAATAACCTATTACCATGTGTCCAGTTGCAACGGCTGCCAACGAATGTCTTTTCGTGGCAATAGGTACTTACCGCCACGAAACAGCATGTATTGCATCAATTTTTTTTGTTGCAATAGACCCGGATCCTTGTAGTGGGGGCCGAGATCCGGGTTCTTCCCTGCGGCGCTCGGCACAAGGCGTTCCCAGGAGGTAGGCCCTCTGCCGGGGAGGTGCCTCAGGGCCTGCCCCTGGCAGAGGACCCGTGGTCGCCGGGGGAACCGCCGGCGACCGCTCTACCCCATTGGCGTTGTCCTTGGTCTCCGGCCGCCATCAATGGCGGTAGAGTGTGGCGCAAGGCGGGGCCCTCGTCTGGCGATATGAAGCAAGGCTGGTACCTGTGAAGAAGGCCCAATGCCTATGAAGCTCGCCGCCCCGTGACACTCTCACATAATAATGAGTGGGGTTGTACACGCCCCGGAGTCTCCGGAGAGCCGCCTTCGGGCCTCAAGGGCTCCCTCCCACGCCTAGTGGCAGCACTTAGCTCCGCGCTGGTGACTAGACTAGGCACCAGACGTGGCTTTTTGCTTTTTGCCTTTTCCTTTGTTGACAAGTTTCTTCTATTTGAATTTAAGTTGGATTTGAGCTCGAGACTTGCGTGCATTTGGGGAAGGGGTGTTTAGTCTCGTTCGAGCAATCTCTCGTGTTCTAGTTTCGGCTGTGCGTCCAAAGCTAGCGTCAGCTGCCTCCCCTCGCGAGCCCCTCGCGAGCCGGGCCGGGCCAAGCATGTCTACAGTCCGGACCACTGTCGCCGCACCCTCTCCGGAGGTTCTCATCGTAGGATCAATGGGTTCACCCAGAAGACACACGTGGCGCTGCGGCCCCCACAACCCCTCTCGGGACTCGTCAGGGTCAAAAGGTAAACAAGTTAGCTGACCCATCACCGGGCCATTAGTTAAGCTCACACGCAGCGTTATGATTACCAGGGCATTTATCGCAAACCTTTACATGAGGGGCTTCCCCTCCCAAAATGCTCTTACAATCTTCAGGGCCAAGCCCGAACCTCCTTCGTGTAGGGTAAACAGCGGTGACAAACGATCAGTCGGGCGTATCACTCGCCGCGTCTTCTGGGGCGCCTCCAAAGGCGTCGCTGGCGTCACTGACGTCATCACCACCGCCAACAACTCCGCCAGCGCCAAGCTCGTCCACAACGCCACCTTCATCGGCGGCCACGATCACGCCGTCATCATCAGACCCGAAGGCCCTGACAAGGGCGTCCACGTTGTCCTCCACCCATTGCGCCAGGTCGCCCCGGACGGCTATGGGCACAGGTGCAATGGCAGCATCAAAATCAAAGTGGGGATCCCTGTCCTGCAGATAGTTGAAGACACGGGAGAAGGCATGCCCGAGAAAGGCTCGGCTCCTCTTCTCGACAAGCCAATGAGACCTCTCGGAGTGGTTCTCCAAAAGCGTCACCACGTCAAAATATTGAAGGTTTCCGGCATAGTTGGTCTCATGCGGCACCTCGGCGGCGGCCTCGCAAATGTTGCCCAGGGCCGTGTTAGCCTGTTCCCTGAGCGTGCGGAGCATGGGGGCGTGCTCGTGCTCCAGAACCCGCCGCTAACGGATCTCGTCCTCGTTCTGCCATGCGATGGCCTCGGCACCATCAACCCTCTGTCGGAGAAGAAGCAGCTCGGCGTGGGAAGAGGCCAGCTCCGCCTGCGCTGTGCCAAGGGCGGCTGCGGGGGAGACCGCACCCCGCGTCACTTCGGCCAGTTTGGCCCTGAGGGCCACGGTCCTACCCTGAGCTTCGGCCCTGATCAACTCCAACCTTGCTTCGTATTGGCGCTCGAGGTCCGAGTGAGCTTCCGCCATGCGGCGGTCGACCTCTTCTTGGGCTCGGGCTTCACGTGCGGCGACGTCATCCTCCTCCTGAGCCACCAGGCGCTCCATCATCTCCATCCACTCAAGGTCAAGGTTGCGCTCGGCGGCCTCCAGCGTCAGCGCCTCCTCGCGCTTCTGGAGCTCCGCCTGGTCGACGGAAGCCTCCTTTAGCGACACAAGGGCCGCCTAGCGCAGTTCCACTTGTTGCTCCAGAGAGTTTCTCCAGGCTTGGAGCTCCCACGCACGCTCCTCCGCATCCTTGCATCGTCGGTCCGCTTCCCGGGCCTCCTCTACGGCTTGGGAGCAGGCCTCTCGCGAGGCCGCCAGTGACGCTTCAGCCTTCGCGTTGTCAAGGTCACGCTGGTGACACGCAAGGCCAATGGCTACCTTCAGCTTGCACCTCTCCTCAGCGAGGCGCAAGCCTTCGGCCTCGAGGCGCGCATCCTCGCTAGCAAGCTCCACCCCGATCCGGCTCACCGAATCCTCCGCCCCCTGGAGGAATTCTTGGCGAAGGGTGCGGCGTTCGCGAGCATGCCTGAGTTCGTCTTCCGCGTCGCCCTCTACCACTGACGAATGCGGAGGGCCCTTAGGTGGCATGCCCCCTCCCGGTGCGGGGCTGGGGGCTGGTGCCCCAGCAATCACCGGACGGGCCTCGCCAAGAGCCCGGCCTGGCGCCGGTCCGTCCGTAGAAGAGGAGCTCAAGATTGACTTCAGCCAAAGGCTGTCCACGATCTAGGAAGGAGCATGGGGCAAGCTGGCTGCACCCCAAGAGAACTCGCGAAGGGAGGACAGCAGGCGCGCAGGCCCGAGGTGCCCAGTGGGACAAAGCTTGGGGGATGGATCCTTGTCCGTCTCCGCGAATTCGGTAGGAAGGGCCCTGAAAGGCCGCGGTCAGCTGCAAGAACAAAGAAGTAAAGGAGCGAAGAGAGAAGAGTACTTACTCGTCCATGGTGAAGTACTTACTGCGCTTCAACAGGCGGCAAGGGCGATCGCCACCGCCGAAGGCCTCCTTCCTTTTGCGGAGGGCCTCAAAGTCTTCGCGGAACTGACCTAAGCGCCCGACGCAGGGGTCGGTCTGTGCATGGAAGAGGCGCCAAGATGATCAGCGCCAAGGGGACCGACCTGTGGGACGCCACCAGGCGCCGCCTCATGAGGAACGGTCGGGGCCTCGGGAGCCCCAACCTCACGAGTCGTAGGCTGCAACTCCTTGCCTCCACTGCTCCAGGACTGTCTATGGGAGATTCCGCCTTCGGGGCTCCGCGCGGCGTCAGCACCTCAACATCATCCCCTTCAGCTCCCGGCGGTTCTCGTCTCCCCGCTCCATCGTTTGAGACAGAGCTGCTTTGGGCGACTGCAATAGCAACAACGGTGACTGGGTTCTCGCGGGCCCCCCTAAGGCCAGTCGGGCGCAGTCCCCACTCGTCGAAGCTGGGCATCTGCTTCAGGAAATCGGCCATGCCCGAACAAAGATACAAGAGGGCACCATCATGTCGGAGGCTCCCTGGGGAAGGATCGCCAGTCAGGACCCTGAGCACCGTCCTCAGCACTTTAGGCGCCAGGTCCTCCTCCTGAAGCCGCATGCGGTCTTTGTGCCCCGCAAAGTCCCACATCCGGCGAGAGTGGCGCTGGAGAGGAGCAATGCGACACTGGAGGAACTCCTTCACCACCTTGGGCGCCGTCACGTCGAGTGCCCTCAAGCTCTCGAAGCGGCTCTAGACAAAGGCGAGCTGGGGGCTTGCGAGCGTCTCATGACCCTAGCCTGAGTTGGGAACAACAGGCAAGGTTGGGTGCATGAGCAGGGCGCTAGGCACCCCAACATCCACATACAGCTACCACTCTCTGAACTTGGCCCTAGGGGGAGGAAGTCCGAAATCGATCCCTGAAGCAGCCGTCTCCGGCACGGCAGGTAAGCTCTCACACACCCCGAGCATGGAGTGGGGTCGCTCAGGCGCAAAGAGAAGAAGTGGCACAGCAGGGCAACAGAAGGAGGAATGCCCACCATTGCCTCGCAAACAAAAGCGAAGACGGACAGGAGGGTAATGGACTCAGGCCCGAGGTGCATCATGTGGATCTGATAATGGGAGAGCACCACATTGAAGAAAGCAGAAAAGGGGGGAACCAAACCCGCCCACAGGGCATCGGCGAAGAACTGGACCTTCGTGACGACCCTATCGAAGGAGGCATGGGACGCAGGCCAGACCGTGGTCCTGCCGCACTCGTTGAAGATGGTGGCAAGAGCAGGACGGACCTTGCCCAAGGCCTCGCGGTTGAGTATGATAGATCGATCAGCGGCGGGGGCCACCGCCGGAGGCAAGCGGGACGAAGGCGCGGGCCTCTTCACCCTTTCCTTTGTTGTTGGCGCCATGGCAATAGGAAGGGGGAGAGTTCGAGTTGGATTGGAGGCGGAAGTTGGATCCAGAGGAAGAAGGAAGGGCAGGAAGCGCGCGGATGGCGAAAGGGGAATAGCTGTGTGGCGCCCACGTCCAATCAACTGCCACGTGGCGCCCAAGGCCGCAGTCTATTGGGGCCCCCGGCGCTTCGTACTTGCCCCTTCGCTTCTCTGCTATGCCAAGCCCAGGCGCGCCTTGGGCCCGGGGGCTACTCTCGGCATTCTGGGAACGGGGATCCCCAGACTTGCCTTCCTGCGGCCTGAGGCGTGGCTCAAGTGGGGCCCTAGTGCAGCCTAGCTTCATCAGCTCAGGCTCAAGACCCTCGCGAGGGGCCAAGCCTCGCGGGGCAGATGACAGGAAGCTCCCTCAGGAGCAGCCTCATCAGGCAGGCTCGCGAGGAGGCGGAGAGATCAAGGCAGGGCACCTCACGAGGAGCCCGTGACGCAAGCCATGACGATCGAGACCAGGCCGGCGCCAGGCGGGCGCCGGCCTGCGCAGTGTCCATGTTTCCGCTTCGGTGCAAAGGGGGCAAGCACAGGACAAGGCATTAGGTAAAGGTTACCGTTTTCGTGCAACAAGACCAAGACCAGCAGAACGGCAGGATGTAGGTCATCGTGGAGCCCAAGACGACATCACCACCAGAACCTTTGGCAGCCGAAGACCAACTTTAGTCAGGATAAGTGTACTAGATGTCCCCCTTCAAAATGGCCAATTGTTGGCGCCCTTCCCGCTCATTATTTGGGAAGAGGCCAAGGGCCTCCCTCTATGAATGGGACTAGCCACCACAGAGTAGGGGCATCTGGAAGATCGACGAATCACCTAGAGAAAGAAAGAGAGAAGCAACTGGACTCGCCCAAGCAGTTCATCGCACCAGCTCAAGAACAGCCCTGGCGAGGCTGTTCTCCCCTTGTACTGTTCATCATCATCCCCTGAGGCAATCCACCACACCACAAACTAGAGTAGGGTATCACACCACATTGGTGGCTCGAACTAGTATAAACCTTATGTCCCTTGTGTGTTCTTCTTTCTAGCCTAGATTCCTTTCAAGTCTTCGATGCGTGAGCTGGTAGGGGAAAGATCTTCCTGCGCACCCCAGAGTTTGAACCTCAAGGGTCTTCCGGAACCAGAAATCCAAGAAGTGGTTGAATGCTAGCCAACGGCCGGTTGGCTGTAAAAAGCAATCTTTTGCCGATCTCCAACTTGTCTTGCTTCTCTATTCTTTAAGCTTTTTTTCCTTTTCGGCCTTACCTTGGCTTCCATCTTGCCAGCCAGACAGCCGCTCTGTAGTCTATGGCTGGGTAAAGTACTTGGCCGCCTTGGGAAGGGCAAGTACTTTAGCCGTTCGGTAGAGTGTAGCAATTAAGTTAGAGACCGACCGGCCGGCTGATCAGCAGCTGGCTGGTGAGGTGGAGGGCCGACTGGGCCTATGCAAAATGCTTTAGTCCTTAGCCATTTTTCGTGTGGGCACCGTTTCCTGCCTTCATCTCTTGCCGTCCGAACAGCCGCTCTGCGAGCTGCGGCTTGTGGCAAGAGATGGCTTAGGTGCCGGCACTCTACTTGTCCGACTGCAGGTAGCATTGGCATAGTACAAGGCGGCAAGCCCCTGGGCCGACTGGTCAAACCCGGTGCAAGGCATAAAAATGAAATAAAACATTCATAGGCATAGAACTTATCATATGGATAAAAAGGGTAGTCCCCGTGTGATTCTCGAGGGACCGGATGTCTTTGCACTTAATACAAAAGGTAGCGTGGTACATACTGTATTCAACTGTGAAAACTTCGGAGGAGATTGGCGTTCTATGGGCGCTCCGACTCCTTGCCTGAGTCGTCTCTGTTGTGTGCTCTGGGCTTCTTCGCGTCGATGAGGTAGTAGGAGTCGTTTCCCAATGCCTTGCTGATGATGAAGGGGCCATCCCAAGGTGCCGAGAGCTTGTGGTGGCTGGCTGTTCTTTGGATCAGCCAAAGCACAAGGTCTCCCTCTTGGAAGGATCGTGGCTTGACCTTCCGACTGTGGTAGCAGCGCAGGCTCTATTGGTAGATAGCGGACCAGCTAAGTGCCAATAGCTGGCTTTCTTCGAGCAAATCCACGTCGTCTTCTCGCGCTTCTTTCGCTTTCGCCTCTGTGTACATGGTGACGTGAGGTGAGTCGAACTCAATGTCAGTTGGGATGACGGCCTCGGCACCATACACGAGGAAGAATGGTGTGAAGCCGGTCGACTTGTTTGGAGTGGTGCGTAGGCTCCAAACGACGACCAACAGCTCATCGCTCCAGCAGCCGACCGACCGCTCCAGAGGCTCGACCAGTCGGGGCTTGATGCTGGAGAGGATGAGGCCGTTTGCTCCCTCAACTTGGCCATTTGACTGCGGATGGGCAACAGACGCTAAGTCCAGTCGGATACCCCACATCGTGCAGAAACGGGTAAAGGCTCCTTTGGCAAAATTTATGCCATTGTCGGTGATGATGTTGTGCGGTACTCCGTACCGAGTGGTGATATCTGCAATAAATGTCATAGTAGTCGGTCCATTCAACTTCTCGGTTGGCTTTGCTTCGATCCACTTGGTGAACTTGTCCACGGAGACGAGCAGATGGGTCATGCCGCCGCATGCTGTCTTGAATGGAACCACCGTATCCAACCCCTAGACGGGAAAGGGCCAAGCCAGGGGGATGGTTTTGAGCGTAGAAGCCGGTAAATGTTGCTGTGAGCTGAACTTCTGACACCCTTTGCAATGCTTGACTAGTTCCTTGGCATCCTCCAAGGTAGTCGGCCAGAAGAAACCATGGTGGAAGGCTTTGGCCACCAGCGATCTGGAAGCCGTGTGGCGGACGCACTCGCGTTGCTGGATGTCTTTGAGGATTGCTTGGCCTTTTTCTTCTTGTACGCAGCGCTGGAAGACTCCAGTCACGCTGCGCCTAACGAGCTCTCTGTTTACTATCGTGTAGGCTCCTGCTCAACGATGTACTTGCTGGGCCGAGATCTCATCGGCTGGCAGCTCTCTGTTCACCAGAAATTTGAGGATGAGCTCTGCCCATGATGGTGCTTGAATCTCTTTTACTGTCACGACAGCCACTTGTACGATGGCGGTTGGGCAAGGAGGCGGCAGGTTGGAATCGATTGCCACTTGCCGCGTGGCTGAAGTCCCCGGGCCGACTGCCGCAACCCCCGGGCCAGGTTGTGAAGTCCCCGAGCCGCTTGGTGAAGTCCCTGGGCCGACTGTTGTAGCTCCCGGGCCGGATTGTGAAGTCCCCAGGCCGGGTGCGACTGCCACGGTCCCCACGCCGCCTGCTGAAGTCCCCGAGCTGGCTGCTGCGGCCCTCGTGTCAGATCCAACTACTTCAGGAGGAGCCGGCACGAAGATGGACTCCGATTCTGGAGAAGGCTTGATTGACGGCTTGAGGAGGCGCTGAAGGGAGACACCGGCTGGTATTGCTTGCCGGGTGGAGTCGATTCGTGCCAAGGCATCGGCTTGCTCGTTGTCGGCTCTTGGCACGTGAAGGAACTCGCACCCGTCAAAGTATCCGCCGAGTTACTGGACGAGGAAGCGGTAGTTTGCCATATTTGCATCCTTGGCGTCCGAGTCGCCTGAAGACTGCTGGATCACCAAGTCGGAGTCGCCGTAGCACAGGATTCGGAGGATGCTGATCTCTTTGACCAACCGGAGGCCGTGTATTAGTGCTTCATACTCGGCCACGTTGTTGGAGGCGGCAACGTGGATTTTCAATGTGTATCTGAGCTTGTCGCCTTTGGGAGAGGTGAGGACAATGCCGGCTCCCAAGCCAGTGCGCATCTTTGAACTATCGAAGTGCATCCACCAATGAGTGGAGTCCGGAGCTGGCGGCAGGTATTGGGTCTCGGCCCGGTCGATGAAGAAGTCGACCAGTGCTTGGGACTAGATGGCGGTGCGGGGCTGGTAGAAGATGGTGTAAGGGGGCCAACTCAACGGCCCATTTGGCCACTCGGCCAGATGCATCTCTGTTGCCAATGACCTCAGCAAGCGGGGAAGTGCAGATAACTGTGATTGGGTGCTCTTGGAAGTATGGCTTCAGCTTCTTGGCGGCAAAGTGCACGCCGTAGCACATCTTTTGATAGTGAGGGTAGTTCTGCTTTGAGGTTGGCAGCACCTCGCTCAAATAGTACACCGGCCTCTAGACCGGCTGTGCCTTGCCGTCCTCCGGGCGCTCCACCACGCACCACCATGATTGTGCTGACCACCCGACTGGTAGCAGCGATGTAAAGGTACATGGGTTCTTTAGCAGTCGGAGCCGCCAGGACAGGCGGCGTGGTCAACATCTTCTTGAGCTGGAGGAAAGCTTCATCTGCCTTGTCGTTCCACTCGAAATGAGTAGTCTTCTTCATGATTTGGTACAGGGGAAGAGCCTTCTCGCGCAGCCAACTAAGGAACCGGCTGATGGATGCCATGCAGCAGGTGAACTTCTGGACGTCTCGCAGTTGGGTGGGCCTCTCCATCCTCTCGATGGCCTTGAGCTTCGCAGGGTTGCACTCGATGCCGCGTTTTGAGACCAGGAAGCCTAGGAGCTGGCCGGCTGCTACTCCAAACACGTACTTCTTTGGATTGAGCTTGATCTGAAATTGGCACAGATTTTCAAAAGTTTCCTTGAGGTCTTCCAAGAGTGTGTCACGCTTTTCCGTCTTCACCACAATGTCGTCTACATAGACGTGGGCATTTCTGCCGAGTTGCTTGACGAGACACGCAACGCTGGAACGTGGCACCGGCATTTCTCAAGCCAAATGTCATGGTCAGGTAGCATAAGGCTCCGAATGGTGTTATGAAGGCTGTCTTCAAGCGGTCTGTCGAGTTCAGCTTGATCTGGTGGTAACCTGAGTAGCTATCAAAAACTCAGCAGCTCGCATCTGGCTCTGGAGTCTATCACTTGGTCTATCCGCGGCAAAGCAAATGGATCCTTTGAAGGAAATATGCCCTAGAGGCAATAATAAAATTATTATTTATTTCCTCATATCATGATAAATGTTTATTATTCATGCTAGAATTGTATTAACCGGAAACATGATACATGTGTGAATACATAGACAAAACTATAGTCACTAGTATGTCTCTACTTGACTAGCTCATTAATCAAAGATGGTTATGTTTCCTAACCATAGACATGTGTTGTCATTTGATTAGTGGGATCGACATGACCCATTCCGTTAGCCTAGCACTTGATCGTTTAGTATACTGCTATTGCTTTCTTCATGACTTATACATGTTCCTGTAACTATGAGAATTATGCAACTCCCGTTAACGGAGGAACACTTTGGGTACTACCAAAGGTCACAACGTAACTGGGTGATTATAAAGGAGTACTACAGGTGTCTCCGAAGGTACATGTTGAGTTGGTGTATTTCGAGAATAGGTTTTGTCACTCCGATTGTCGGAGAGGTATCTCTGGGCCCTCTCGGTAATGCACATCACTATAAGCCTTGCAAGCAATGTGACCAATGGGTTGGTTACGAGATGATGCATTACAGAACGAGTAAAGAGACTTGCCGGTAACGAGATTCAACTAGCTATTGGATACCAACGATCAGATCTCGGGCAAGTAACATACCGATGACAAAGGGAACAACATATGTTGTTATGCGGTTTGACCAATAAAGATCTTCGTAGAATATGTAGGAACCAATATGGGCATCCAGGTCCCGCTATTGGTTATTGACCGAGAATGGTTCTAGGTCATGTCCACATAGTTCTCGAACCCGTAGGGTCCGCACGCTTAACGTTACGATGACAGTTTTATTATGAGTTTATAAGTTTTGATGTACCGAAGTTTGTTCGGAGTCCCGGATGTGACCACGGACATGACGAGGAGTCTCGAAATGGTCGAGACATAAAGATTGATATATTGGAAGCCTATATTTGGACATCGGAATCGTTCCGGGTGAAATCGGCATTTTACTGGAGTACCGGGAGGTTACCGGAACCCCCCGGGGTGTTATTGGGCCTACATGGGCCTCGAGGGAGAAGAGGGAAGGAGCCAGGAGGGGGCCGTGCGCCCCTCCCCTTCCTAGTCCGAATAGGACAAGGGAAGGGGGGCGCCGCCCCCCTTTCCTTCCTCTCTTCCTCCTCTTTCCCCCCTTCTCCTACTCCTACTAGGAAAGAAGGGAGTCCTACTCCCGGTGGGAGTAGGACTCCCCCCTTGGCGCGCCCTCCTTGGTCGGCCGCCTCCTCCCCCCTGGCTCCTTTATATATGGGGGCGGGGGGCACCCCATAGACACACAAGTTGATCTACGGATCGTTCCTTAGCCGTGTGCGGTGCCCCCTTCCACCATATTCCACCTCGGTCATATCGTCGCGGAGTTTAGGCGAAGCCCTGTGCCGGTAGAGCATCATCATCGTCACCACACCATCGTGCTGACGGAACTCATCTCCGGAGCTTTGCTGGATCGAAGACCGGAGATCGTCATCGAGCTGAACGTGTGCTGAACTCGGAGGCCCCGTACGTTCGGTGCTTGGATCGGTCGGATCGTGAAGACGTACGACTACATCAACCGCCTTGTGCTAACGCTTCCGCTTACGGTCTACGAGGGCACGTCGATGAACACTCTCCCCTCTTGTTGCTATGCCATCACCATGATCTTGCGTGTGCGTAGGAAAATTTTGAAATTACTACATTCCCCAACAGTGGTATCAGAGCCAGGTTTTATGCGTTGATGTTATATGCACGAGTAGAACACAACTGAGTTGTGGGCGATACAAGTCATACTGCTTACCAGCATGTCATACTTTGGTTCGGCGGTATTGTGAGATGAAGTGGCCCGGACCGACATTACGCGTACGCTTACGCGAGACTGGTTTCACCGTTACGAGCACTCGTGCTTAAAGGTGGCTAGCGGGTGTCTGTCTCTCTCACTTTAGCTGAATCGAGTGTGGCTATGCCCGGTCCTTGCGAAGGTTAAAACAGCGCCAACTTGATGAACTATCGTTGTGGTTTTTGATGCGTAGGTAAGAACGGTTCTTGCTAAGCCCGTAGCAGCCACGTAAAATTTGCAACAACAAAGTAGAGGACGTCTAACTTGTTTTTGCAGGGCATGTTGTGATGTGATATGGTCAAGACGTGATGCCATATTTTATTGTATGAGATGATCATTTTTTGTAACCGAAGTTATCGGCAACTGGCAGGAGCCATTTGGTTGTCGCTTTATTGTATGAAATGCAAACGCCCTGTAATTGCTTTACTTTATCACTAAGCGGTAGCGATAGTCGTAGAAGCAATAGATGACGTAACGACAACGATGCTACGATGGAGATCAAGGTGTCGCGTCAGTGACGATGGTGATCACGACGGTGCTTCAAAGATGGAGATCACAAGCACAAGATGACGATGGCCATATCATATCACTTATATTGATTGCATGTGATGTTTATCCTTTATGCATCTTATCTTGCTTTGATTGACGGTAGCATTTTAAGATGATCTCTCACTTAATAATCAAGAAGTGTTCTCCCTGAGTATGCACCGTTGCGAAAGTTCTTCGTGCTGAGACACCACGTGATGATCGGGTGTGATAGGCTCTACGTTCAAATACAACGGGTGCAAAACAGTTGCACACACGGAATACTCAGGTCATACTTGACGAGCCTAGCATATACAGATATGGCCTCGGAACACGGAGACCGAAAGGTCGAGTGTGAATCATATAGTAGATATGATCAACATAGTGATGTTCACTGTTGAAACTACTCCATCTCACGTGATGATCGGACATGGTTTAGTTGATTTGGATCACGTGATCACTTAGATGACTAGAGAGATGTCTGTCTAAGTGGGAGTTCTTAAGTAGTATGATTAATTGAACTTAAATTTATCATGAACTTAGTACCTGATAGTATTTTGCTTGTCTATGTTTGTTTGTAGATAGATGGCTCGTGCTGTTGTTCCGTTGAATTTTAATGCGTTCCTTGAGAAAGCAAAGTTGAAAGATGATGGTAGCAATTACATGGACTGGGTCCGTAACCTGAGGATTATCCTCATTACTGCACAGAAAAGTTACGTCCTGGAAGCACCGCTGGGTGCCAGGCCTGCTGCTGATGCAACTGACGACGTTCAGAACGTCTGGCAGAGCAAAGCTGATGACTACTCGATAGTTCAGTGTGCCATGCTTTACGGCTTAGAACTGGGTCTTCAACGACGTTTTGAACGTCATGGAGCATATGAGATGTTCCAGGAGTTGAAGTTAATATTTCAAGCAAATGCCCGGATTGAGAGATATGAAGTCTCCAATAAGTTCTATAGCTGCAAGATGGAGGAGAATAGTTCTGTCAGTGAACACATTCTGAAAATGTCTGGGTATAATAATCACTTGATTCAACTGGGAGTTAATCTTCCTGATGATAGTGTCATTGACAGAATTCTCCAATCACTGCCACCAAGCTACAAGAGCTTCGTGATGAACTATAATATGCAAGGGATGAACAAGACTATTCCCGAGCTCTTCGCAATGCTAAAAGCAGCGAAGGTAGAAATCAAGAAGGAGCATCAAGTGTTGATGGTTAACAAGACCACCAATTTCAAGAAAAAGGGCAAAGGAAAGAAGAAGGGGAACTTCAAAAAGAACGGCAAGCAAGTTGCTGCTCAAGAGAAGAAACCCAAGTCTGGACCTAAGCCTGAAACTGAGTGCTTCTACTGCAAGCAGACTGGACACTGGAAGCAGAACTGCCCCAAGTATTTGGCGGATAAGAAGGATGGCAAAGTAAACAAAGGTATATGTGATATACATGTTATTGATGTGTACCTTACTAATGCTCGCAGTAGCACCTGGGTATTTGATACTGGTTCTGTTGCTAATATTTGCAACTCGAAACAGGGACTACGGATTAAGCGAAGATTGGCTAAGGACAAGGTGACGATGCGCGTGGGAAATGGTTCCAAAGTCGATGTGATCGCAGTCGGCACGCTACCTCTACATCTACCATCGGGATTAGTTTTAGACCTAAATAATTGTTATTTGGTGCCAGCATTGAGCATGAACATTATATCTGGATCTTGTTTAATGCGAGACGGTTATTCATTTAAATCAGAGAATAATGGTTGTTCTATTTTTATGAGTAATATCTTTTATGGTCATGCACCCTTGAGGAGTGGTCTATTTTTATTGAATCTCGATAGTAGTGATACACATATTCATAGTGTTGAAACCAAAAGATGCAGAGTTGATAATGATAGTGCAAATTATTTGTGGCACTCCCGTTTGGGTCATATCGGTGTAAAGCGCATGAAGAAACTCCATACTGATGGGCTTTTGGAATCACTTGATTATGAATCACTTGGTACTTGCAAACCGTGCCTTATGGGCAAGATGACTAAAACGCCGTTCTCAGGAACTATGGAGCAAGCAACTGATTTGTTGGAAATCATACATACTGATGTTTGTGGTCCAATGAATGTGGAGGCTCGCGGCGGATATCGTTATTTTCTCACCTTCACAGATGACTTAAGCAGATATGGGTATATCTACTTAATGAAACACAAGTCTGAAACATTTGAAAAGTTCAAAGAATTTCAGAGTGAAGTGGAAAATCATCGTAACAAGAAAATAAAGTTTCTACGATCTGATCGTGGAGGAGAATATTTGAGTTACGAGTTTGGTCTACACTTGAAACAATGCGGAATAGTTTCGCAACTCACGCCACCTAGAACACCACAACGAAATGGTGTGTCCGAACGTCATAATCGTACTTTACTAGATATGGTGCGATCTATGATGTCTCTTACTGATTTACCGCTATCGTTTTGGGGTTATGCTTTAGAGTCGGCCGCATTCACGTTAAATAGGGCACCATCAAAATCCGTTGAGACGACGCCTTATGAACTGTGGTTTGGCAAGAAACCAAAGTTGTCGTTTCTTAAAATATGGGGCTGCGATGCATATGTGAAGAAACTTCAACCAGATAAGCTCGAACCCAAATCGGAGAAATGTGTCTTCATAGGATATCCAAAAGATACTATTGGGTACACCTTCTATCACAGATCTGAGGGCAAGATTTTTGTTGCTAAAGTCGGATCCTTTCTAGAGAAGGAGTTTCTCTCGAAAGAAGTGAGTGGGAGGAAAGTAGAACTTGATGAGATAACAGTATCTACTCCCTTATTGGAAAGTAGTTCATCACAAGAACCGGTTCCTGTGACAACTACACCAATTAGTGAGGAAGCTAATGATATTGATCATGAAACTTCAGATCAAGTTTCTACTGAACCTCGTAGGTCTACTAGAGTAAGATCCGCACCAGAGTGGTACGGTAATCCTATTCTGGAAGTCATGTTACTTGACCATGATGAACCTACGAACTATGAGGAAGCGATGATGAGCCCAGATTCCACAAAATGGCTAGAGGCCATGAAATCTGAGATGGGATCCATGTATGAAAACAAAGTATGGACTTTGGTTGACTTGCCCCATGATCGGCAAGCCATTGAGAATAAATGTATCTTTAAGAAGAAGACTGACGCTGATGGTAATGTAACTATCTATAAAGCTTGACTTGTTGCGGAAGGTTTTCGACAAGTTCAAGGGGTTGACTACAATGAGACTTTCTCACCCGTAGCGATGCTTAAGTCTGTCCGAATCATGTTAGCTATTGCTGCATTTCATGATTATGAAATTTGGCAAATGGATGTCAAGACTGCATTCTTGAATGGATTTCTAGAAGAAGAGTTGTATATGATGCAGCCGGAAGGTTTTGTTGATCCAAAATGTGCTAACAAAGTGTGCAAGCTCCAGCGATCCATTTATGGACTGGTGCAAGCATCTCAGAGTTGGAATAAACGTTTTGATAGTGTGATCAAAGCATATGGTTTTATACAGACTTTTGGAGAAGCCTGTATTTACAAGAAAGTGAGTGGGAGCTCTGTAGCATTTCTAATTTTATATGTAGATGACATATGATTAATTGGAAATGATATAGAATATCTGGATAGCATAAAGGGATACTTGAATAAAAGTTTTTCAATGAAAGACCTCGGTGAAGCTGCTTACATATTGGGCATCAAGATCTATAGAGATAGGTCAAGATGCTTAATAGGACTTTCACAAAGCACATACCTTGACAACATTTTGAAAAATTTCAAAATGGATCAGGCAAAGAAAGGGTTCTTGCCTGTGCTACAAGGTGTGAAGTTGAGTCAAACTCAATGCCCGACCACAGCAGAAGATAGAGAGAAAATGAAAGATGTTCCCTATGCTTCAGCCATAGGCTCTATCATGTATGCAATGCTGTGTACCAGACCTGACGTATGCTTAGCAATAAGCTTGGCAGGAAGCTACCAAAGTAATCCAGGAGTGGATCACTGGACAGCGGTCAAGAACATCCTGAAATACCTGAAAAGGACTAAGGATATGTTTCTCGTATATGGAGGTGACAAAGAGCTAGTCGTAAATGGTTACGTCGATGCAAGCTTTGACACTGATCCGGACGATTCTAAATCGCAAACCGGATACGTGTTTTTATTAAACGGTGGAGCTGTAAGTTGGTGTAGTTCTAAACAGAGCGTCGTGGTGGGATCTACATTTGAAGCAGAGTACATAGCTTCTTCTGAAGCAGAAAATGAAGGAGTCTGGATGAAGGAGTTCATTTCTGATCTAGGTGTCATACCTAGTGCATCGGGACCCATGAAGATCTTCTGTGACAATACTGGTGCAATTGCCTTGGCAAAGGAATCCAGATTTCACAAGAGGACCAAGCACATCAAGACACGCTTCAATTCCATTCGGGACCAAGTCCAAGTGGGAGACATAGAGATTTGCAAGATACATACGGATCTGAATGTTGCAGACCCGTTGACTAAGCCTCTCTCACGAGCAAAACATGATCAGCACCAAGACTCCATGGGTGTTAGAATCATTACTATGTAATCTAGATTATTGACTCTAGTGCAAGTGGGAGACTAAAGGAAATATGCCCTAGAGGCAATAATAAAGTTATTATTTATTTCCTCATATCATGATAAATGTTTATTATTCATGCTAGAGTTGGATTAACCGGAAACATGATACATGTGTGAATACATAGACAAAACTATAGTCACTAGTATGCCTCTACTTGACTAGCTCATTAATCAAAGATGGTTATGTTTCCTAACCATAGACATGTGTTGTCATTTGATTAGTGGGATCACATCATTAGAAGAATGATGTGATTGACATGACCCATTCCGTTAGCCTAGCACTTGATCGTTTAGTATACTGCTATTGCTTTCTTCATGACTTATACATGTTCCTGTAACTATGAGAATTATGCAACTCCCGTTTACCGGAGGAACACTTTGGGTACTACCAAACGTCACAACGTAACTGGGTGATTATAAAGGAGTACTACAGGTGTCTCCGAAGGTACATGTTGAGTTGGCGTATTTCGAGAATAGGTTTTGTCACTCCGATTGTCGGAGAGGTATCTTTGGGCCCTCTCGGTAATGCACATCACTATAAGCCTTGCAAGCAATGTGACCAATGGGTTGCTTACGAGATGATGCATTACAGAACGAGTAAAGAGACTTGCCGGTAACGAGATTGAACTAGGTATTGGATACCGACGATCAGATCTCGGGCAAGTAACATACCGATGACAAAGGGAACAACGTATGTTGTTATGCGGTTTGACCGATAAAGATCTTCGTAGAATATGTAGGAACCAATATGGGCATCCAGGTCCTGCTATTGGTTATTGACCGAGAATGGTTCTAGGTCATGTCTACATAGTTCTCGAACCCGTAGGGTCCGCACGGTTAACGTTATGATGACAGTTTTATTATGAGTTTATAAGTTTTGATGTACCGAAGTTTGTTCGGAGTCCCGGATGTGATCACGGACATGACGAGGAGTCTCGAAATGGTCGAGACATAAAGATCGATATATTGGAAGCCTATATTTGGACATCGGAATCGTTCCGGGTGAAATCGGCATTTTATCGGAGTACCGGGAGGTTACCGGAACCCCCCGGGGGGTTATTGGGCCTACATGGGCCTCGAGGGAGAAGAGGGAAGGAGCCAGGAGGGGGCCGCGCCCCCTCCCCTTCCTAGTCCGATTCAGACAAGGGAAGGGGGCGACGCCCCCGTTTCCTTCCTCTCTTCCTCCTCTTTCCCCCCTTCTCCTACTCCTACTTGGAAAGAAGGGAGTCCTACTCCCGGTGGGAGTAGGACTCCCCCCTTGGCGCGCCCTCCTTGGCCGTCCGCCTCCTCCCCCCTTGGCACGCCCTCCTTGGCCGGCTGCCTCCTCCCCCCTGGCTCCTTTATATACGGGGGCGGGGGGCACCCCATAGACACACAAGTTGATCTACGGATCGTTCCTTAGCCGTGTGCGGTGCCCCCTTCCACCATATTCCACATCGGTCATATCATCGCGGAGTTTAGGCGAAGCCTTGCACCGGCAGAGCATCATCATCGTCACCATGCCGTCGTGCTGACGGAACTCATCTCCGGAGCTTTGCTGGATCGAAGACCGGAGATCGTCATCGAGCTGAACGTGTGCTGAACTCGGAGGCCCCGTACGTTCGGTGCTTGGATCGGTCGGATCGTGAAGACGTACGACTACATCAACCGCGTTGTGCAAACGTTTCCGCTTATAGTCTACGAGGGTACGTGGACGAACACTCTCCCCTCTCGTTGCTATGCCATCACCATGATCTTGCGTGTGCGTAGGAAAATTTTGAAATTACTATGTTCCCCAACATCCTTGGGACAGGCCTTGTTGAGACTGGTATAATCAATGCACATACGCCACTTGTTATTCTTCTTCAGTATGAGGACTGGGTTAGCAAGCCATTTTTTAAGAAAACTTCCATGATGAAGCCGGCTGCCAACAGGCGGGCGATCTCTTCTCCAACTATTCTTCTGTTCTCCTCCGACAGTCGGTGGAGAGGCCGCTTGACTAGCTTGGCATCCGCTCTGACGTGTAGCTTGTGCTCGGGGAAATCCGTCAGAACACCCGGCATGTCCTTGGGTGACCATGCAAAGATGTCCCGATTCTCATGGAGGAAATCGACGGGCTCACCTTCCTATTTGTTGTAAGGTTTGTACCTATGAGGGCGTGCCTCTCCGGGGGCTCAGGGTCCGAGGGGATCTTCTTTGTTTCTTTGGCCGGTTGGAAGGAGGCCTGGGTCTCTGACTCTTTGGGATCTGGTGACAGGTCCGGCTGCTTCTGGCCATCGCCACCACCCGGTCCAGGAGCTTCTTCTCTTCGGCAATCACCAATGACTCGGCCAATCGGCTGCTATCAGCTACACAGTCAGCCGACTTCTTGCAATCCCCAGCTATGGTGATAATACCCTTGGTTCCTGGCATCTTCATCTTGAGGTAAGTGTAGTGAGGCACTACCATGAACTTGGCCAGAGCGGGTCGGCCAAGTAGCGCGTGATAAGGGCTCTCCAAATCCACTACCTCAAACCATATTGCTTTGCGGCGAAAATGATTCTTGTCCCCGAAGAGAACATCTATCTTGAACTTGCCGATTGGTGAGCAGGAAATGCCAGGCACAATTCCATGAAAGACAGTCCGACTGGGCTAAAGCTGCTTCACTTTGATACATAACTTCTCCATGGTACTGCGGTAAAGGATGTTGATACTGCTGCTGCCATCTATCAGGACTCGGGAAAAACGAGCATCTCGCCTATCTATTGAAAAGGTTGCATCCAACACCAGGGCATAGGAACCAGGGTAAGGCATCACTTCCGGGTAGTCGGCTCTGCTCCAGCTGACGGGCTTCTCGGACCAGTGCATGTATTCTGGGACTTGTGAGGTAACGGCATTGACTTCTTGGTGTTGCTGGCACCGACTGCGCTTGTCATCAATTTGAATGGTGAAGACAACGTAGGCTCCATGCTCTTCAGGGAATTCATCTTGAATGGCGCCGACTCCTGGGTGGGCGGCCGACTATTGAGGAGGCAGGGGCGGCTAGCCAGCAGGCGGCGGAGGCAACAACCCTTCGCCCTTGGATATTTGTGTGACCCAGTGACACTTACGAGTGGTGTGGTTTGACGGCTTCGTGCATCTATGGAACTTGCAGGGGGCATCAAGTGTTTGCTCATAGGAGAAGGCGGGCAACCAATTCAGCTTGCCGCCTCTCTGACACTTGGGTTGGGGTCGCCCTTCTGGCTGCTGGTGTTCAATTGTTGCCACTTGCCGGCTGGTGGGAGCTGGCATTGGGGCCTTACGCTTATTGTAATTCTGCTGCTGGCACCGACTGGAGTCGCCAGCCCGTGTTCTGGGAGCCAAAGGGAGCACCTTCCCAGAGGCGTCCACTCGAAGCTCCGACTTCATGGAGGAGTCAACAGTGGCGTACGTGTCCGCTATGATCAGCAGCTCGTCAAGTGTGGCCGGCTTGTCGCTGAGGAGTCGGTGCTTGAGCAAGGTGCCCTCTCAGCACCCGGCAGTGAAGTACTCGATTGCTTGGACTTCATGCACACCTTCACAGGAGTTGCACAGCTCGCCTATCTATTCGGCTGGGCCTTGGATGCACAGAGAGAGCTGGCGGAGCTTGGGCGGCCGCTTGTAGGTGCTGGTGAAGTTGCGGATGAAGACATTGGTGAAATCGACCCAGTTGTTGATGCTGCGGGGCTTCAGGCTGTTCAGCCATGTCCGGGTTGTGCCCTGGAGCATAAGCAGAACGTATTTTATGGCAACGCGGTTGTTGCCATTCTCTATGTTGACTACGGTGGAGTAGTCGACCAGCCAGTCTTCTGCTTTCACGGAGCCGTTGTACTTGGGCATATCTCAGGGAAGTGTGAACCCTTTGGGAAAGGGCTCGTTGCGGATGCGGGGACCGAAACAATGCTGGCCCAGCGCGTCTTATTCTTCTAGCACGTGAGACCGAACCAGGCGGTCGATTCGGTGGCGCGCGTCATTCTCTCCGACTCCCTCTTGGCGGCCAAAGCGGTCGCCGAGTGTCGGGTGGTCAACAGGCAGCGGGGAGGCGCGCCTCTCCCTGCGGGGAGGGGGAGGTGGATGGTTGTCCCGTCGTTCCACTGCTCTTGGGCGGGCATCTTGGTCGTGCTCGATGGTGATGCATGTCCAGCTGTGGCTGGTAGCAGGCTCCTTGTCTCTTCTGTCGCGGACGCCACCAGTCGGCGTCCGGGAGGTCGAGCCTTGATCTCGGGGGGGGGGGGGGGGGGTGGGTGGGAAGATCTACTGCGTGCGCATCGGGCTCCGTCTGGCGGCGGATGGTGGTTTCTTGCTGTTCAGCAGCCGCGTCGATGAGTCGCTAGACGCGCTCCGTCATGTGACGACGCTCGTCGCCCTCGAGCTTGTCCAGCTCATCAGCTGCCGCCTAGGCAGCTCGTATGTTCTCCGTAGGCGTGGTTTAGACAGGACGATCCACCCCGAAAATGTTGGCGATGGTAGCGCCGCGCTGCCGGACCGTGCCAATGCGGCTACGCCCGCCAGGAGCCGGTGTGCCACCAACAACGGTCCATCTCACGCTGGTAAGCCTCCGAGAGGCTTCTCACGCTTACCAACTTCTTGGCGCTCTCGACAAGCTGGACGCGGCGTGCCTCCAGCGTCTCAGCGTCGGCGTCGTCTGGGATGGGCGCAAACAGGTCTCGTCACCGCGTCGAGCGGGTCTTCGGCGCCGCCACCAGAGGCCCCATCGTGGCTGATGATGAGCACCTTCGTGACGATGCCGCCGCTGCTGTCAGCGCGAGGGAGAGGGTTGTCGAAGACCACCACGTTGGTGGGAAGGCGTCTTGGGATGTCGTGTCAGAGTCGACAAGCATCGGGTCAGTGGAGCTTATCTACTCGAAGTTAGAAGCGGGCTCGTTGGCGATGTCGAGCTTGCCAAGGAGGTTGATGAGGCAGCTCTCGTTGCCGGTTGCACCCGCGCCTGGCGCGGGCTCATCAAAGAGGCAGATCACGCCAACTAGATCAGCGAGACCAGCCGCCGCGCTGGTGAGCTCCATGCCAAGCAGCGCATCGGCGCAAGCGCCATCCGGCGTGCTGGGCTGGCTGCGCTCAGTTGGAAGGATCAAGGTTCCCATCCAAAACAGATCTCCGGATGACGGTGCACCTAGCCCCATGGTGTCAGGACCCCGACTCGATGTCACATCGATCTAGCCGGTAACACCTCATATCACTTTGCGGCCTCACGCACGGTATTCCCACGGGTGTTGCCTTACCTTTGCCCGGGACCGTTTGCGCCTTTTGGCTCACGTATATGATAGTGTCGCTAGCATCCATATGATAAAGAGCCCAGGCTGACATGACTAGTCGTAAACCCAAAGTGGCACAGACTTACAGGGACAGGCATCCATGACCCAGCTCCGAACGTGTCGGTCATCAGCAAATGGGTCCGGGCTGTAGCACTGGGCTAGCAGGACTCCGGTAAACCGGGCTGTAGCGGGCTAATAGGACTCCGGTACTCAAAGCGTGACATTTCCCCGAAGGGACAGACACAGGAACGAAGAAGGACACATGCCGGCCAGCCTAAGTGTTCCAGAGCAGTAGCAAGCTACCATGGCTCAGCGGTAACACTAGGAGACATTTACCAGTAAGAGAGGCTACTAAAGATAAACAACTAGATAGTCAGATCCCACACATACCAAGCATTTCAATCATACACACAATATGCTCGATATGTGCAAATACAACGAAGCATCACAACATGACTCTACGACACAAGTACTTTATTTAAGGCTCAGGGAGCCATACATATCATACACAAAGGTACGGGTCTCACGACCCAACATACAAGTCATACAGTCATACAAACCAGCAGCGGAAGTACATTGTCTGAGTACAGACAACTAGTAAAATAAAAGAGGCTTGGAAAGCCTAGCTATACTACGTGGTCCATCACAAGCTCAGGGTCACCACCTGGGTCTTTAGCCTACTCGTTGATGTCAACGTCTACATAGAACCCATCAGAAGGGGTTGCAGCGTCTTCTGTAAAATGTAGATTATAGCAACATGAGTACAAAGGTACTCAGCAAGACTTACATCAGGTCCTACATACATGCATATTATCAAGAAGGGTTGGTGGAGTTATTGCTGCAAGCCAACTTTGACTCTTGGCTAGGCTATCCTACGATACTTCAACTTGAAATGGTTTTGCGCACACGAGTCCACTACTCACCACTTCAATACACTACCGAGGATCCACGTCCGTCTTCCTACGGAAGAGCCATCCTCGGCACTCACACTTATCTTGAGGCTTTTAGTAGTTTCCATTTACTTGTCTATGAACTGTATCGGCAACCCAGTAGTCCTTTACCGCGGACGCGGCTATTCGAATAGATTATGATAACCCTGTAGGGGTGTACTTCTTCATACATGTTTCCACCACTTAGCGTCTGCACACGACATGTGCTCGGCAGACTTCAAGCGAAAGCCGACGTGGGTGTAGACCACGACCTACCTAAACACTTAAGCCTCTAGTCCAGGTTTATCGCCTATTCAGGTTCCATCCGCAGGGAGTCCGGCCGAGGTTTCCCATACGGCCCCGAACGATGTGAACAAGGTTCCCGAGATACCTAACGGGTATTCGGTACACCCGGCCACGTACCTACCGCATCACAGCCCACCCCTACGGTCAGCGCTGTCCACGGCCTCCAGTAGGCTACAAACACCAGAAACTACTTGCAACTCCTGGACAGAGAGCTAGGGTGAATAAGAAGTCGAGCGGGGTCATATTTCAGGGCCCAATGCATGGTAGTAGCTGTATCTTAAATCACATATACAGATCTCGGTGCTTAGGGTCGGCTTCAATGAAACAACCCACCATGTACTCCTACATGGCCTTTCATCGATACCTTTACCAAATCGTGTTCACCACACCACTCTTATTACCGACATAATCATTTCACTCTAGTCCATCACCCAGATGAACCAGACCTGACACGACTCTAAGCATAGCAGGCATAGCAAGGTAGGAACAACACATACATATGGCTCAATCAACTCCTACACATGCTAGTGGGTTTCATCTAGTTACTGTGGCAATGACAGGTCATGCAGAGGAAATGGGTTCAACTACCGTAGCACACAGCAGTTTGAAACGCGTTGTCTTAATGCAGTAAAAGAGAGAAGGAGCGAGAACATGGGATTGTATCGATATGATCAAATGGTTGGTTGCTTGCCTGATGGTTCGATGCACGGATATGATTCTTCGTTAGGGTAATCACGGTACTCCTCGGGGGCAGAACCTGTCGCAAAGGACATCGATACACAAGCATCACCAAACAATGTGCAACAATATGATGCATGCATGAAACATGGCAATATGAGTGTGTTGGGCTAATGCAGCTAAAACCAGAAGGGTTTGAACAAATTTGAATCAAAGATTCAAATTTCAAACTCAAACATGGCCTCTTTAAGTGCTTTTCCTTGTTCTGCTTAAAACATCAATTTAACTTGTTTGACCATGCATGAAAATAGTACAGATGGATAGATTGGATTTTTCTGATCATTTTTCATATATAATTTGTCCAATTTGGAGTTACAGAATAAAAGTTATGAATTTTTGAAGTTTAAATAATATTCTGGAATTTCCTGATTTAAATTAAATCCAGAAATTATAATTATTGCGCCAGCATGACGTCAGCATGACGTCAGTGGTCAACTGCGGTAGTCTGGAGTCAAACCTGACGTGTGGGGGCCACACGTCAGTGACAGGGGGGTTTAACAGGTTTAAATTAATCCTAATTAGGGATTAGTGGCACTGGGGCCCACTGGTCAGTGTCAGGGGTTAACTAATAGTGGTTTGCACTAATCCTAATTAGCTACAGGGCTGGGCCCACCTGTCAGGGACTCAGGGGGTGTCCTGCCGTGGTCAAAATGGGTCAAACCCACCGGCGACGTGACGCCGGCGAGGTCCGAGACGGCGGCGCGACGCGGGATCGCGCTACAGGGCACGGGCGAGGCCGTGCTTGGGCTCGTTGGAAAGCTCTTGCTCCCGCGCGTCGAACGGTGGCCGTGGCTGGGCCTGGGGTGGCCGGAGTCGACGGCGGCGAGCTCGGCTGCGGCCGCCGGAGTTCGGGTGCGGTCGGGATCGATGTTGCAGAGGGTTTGGGGAGGCGTTAGTGTGTGCTGCGTGATCCTAGTGAGGTGTGGAGCACGATAGTGTGCTCGGTTGGGTGCTACGGTGACCGTGGCCACGACGGCGACATCGCCGGCGGCGTGGAGCTCTCGGCCAAGGTGGGGCTAGGGCCTAGAGGTTGGGAGAGACCAGGGGAGAAGGGGGAAACGATCCGGGGGCTCACCGCGGAGCTGCAGGGATGGTTAGCGGGCTCGGGGATGCGCTGGAGACGATGAATTCGACGGCGACGATGGTCGGAGCCCGAAGAGGGGAACGGCGACGTGGCGGCGATGCAGGGCTTCCGGGGAGCTGTGGAGCGGTGGGGAGGAAGAGGGGGTCGTGGCGGAGCTTCTGAGCTGGTCGGGGGAGCGAGGGGTGGCCGGAGATGGCTGCTATGGCGAACGGCGGCGACGGTGGTGTTCGGCCGTGTGATAGAGAGAGCGAGGGAGAGGAGGGAAGAGCCGGGGGAGAGTGAGAGAGAGCAGGGGGAGGCGTGGCGTCGTCCAGGGGCATCGAGGCGAGGAGGGGAGGCCAGGCAGGCAGGGAGAGAGGTGGCGTGGCGCGGTGGCGCGCGCGCGCGCCGGCCACACTCCCCCCCCTCTGTCGGGACGAAGACGACAGAGGAGGGAGGTGGGCTGGGCCGGCTGCTGGCTGGGCCAGCCAGCTGGCTGGGCCGCACAGTGGAGGAGCCCAGGTAAGCTCCTCCTGTTAATTATTTTCTGTTTTCTAATTTCTGACATTTGTTTTGATTTAAAAAAAATATTAAATCATTTTATTTCCTTATGCCAATTTTTGCAGGAGCTAGATATATTATTCCAGAGCTCCTTCATAAGTGGCATAATATTTGGACATATATTAATATATATAAATAATATATTTCCAAAGCAAATAATTATGCATTAATTCCAAATGCCCAAAATAAATACCTATGAGCTCTTAAAAATATTGGTTTGATTTTTTATCTCTGTCCAATATTTTCAGAGAGCAACATGAGCATTTTCTTGGACCCTTTTGGAGAAATTTTTATTTGGATCATTTTCAAAAATGATTCTGAGGGTTTCACAGATCCCCATTTCAAGTTTCTGATGAAAGAGTAAACATGATGCAACACTCTAATGCATGACTAGCTAGGGTGTGACAACTCACCCCCACTCAAAAGAATCTCGTCCCGAGATTTGGGTTCCTCCGGGAAGAAGGCGGGATACTCGAGTCGAAGACGATCCTCCCTTTCCCAGGTTGCTTCATCTTCAGAATGGTGCGACCATTGAACTTTGAGAAACTTGATATTCTGGCGTCGGGTGGTACGTTCGACCTGATCGAGGATATGAATGGGGTACTCTCGATATGTAAGATTATCTTGGAGATCAAGCGTTTCGTGGTCCACTTCACGGATAGGATCCGAGAAGCAATGCCTGAGTTGAGAAACGTGGAAGACATCGTGTACTCTGGAGAGGTGCGGAGGTAGTTCCAACTGGTAGGCAACTTCTCCTCGTTTGGCGAGAATGCGAAAAGGTCCAATGTAACGAGGAGCCAATTTGCCTTTGATACCGAAACGATGGGTTCCCTTCAGAGGGGTGACCCGAAGATAAGCCCTCTCATCAACCTCGAAAGTCATAGCCTTATGTTTTCGGTCATATTGACTCTTTTGACGAGATTGGGCTGTTTTCAACTTTTCACGAACGATGCGAACTTGTTCTTCTGCTTCCTGAATCATGTCCGGGCCAAAGAATTGTCTTTCCCCGGTCTCTGACCAGTTAAGGGGTGTTCGACACCGTCGTCCATAGAGAACTTCAAAAGGGGCTTTACCCAAGCTAGATTGATAGCTGTTGTTGTAAGCGAATTCGGCAAATGGAAGGCACTTCTCCCAGTCCATTCCGAATGAGATAACAGAGGCTCGAAGCATGTCTTCTAGAATCTGGTTGACGCGTTCCACTTGACCACTCGACTGAGGGTGGAAGGCGGTGCTAAAGGAGAGACGAGTCCCCATAGCATTTTGGAAACTTTCCCAAAATCGAGAGGTGAAAAGACTTCCTCGATCCGAGTTAATTTCCAAAGGAACACCATGGAGGGACACTATTCGGGAGATGTATAAGTCTGCCAGCTGACTAGCGGTTATATTCCCACGAACAGGCAAGAAATGAGCTACTTTGGAAAGACGATCGACCACGACGAAAATAGCATTATTCCCTCTCTTGGTCCTGGGAAAACCGGTTATGAAATCCATACCAATTTTATCCCATTTCCATTCAGGAATAGCTAAGGGTTGAAGGGTGCCAGCAGGCCGTTGGTGCTCTGCTTTTACACGACGACAGACGTCGCAATTAGCAATAAACTGAGCAATTTCTCTCTTCATCCTAGTCCACCAGAACCTCTGGCGTAGGTCCTGATACATCTTAGTACTACCGGGATGAATGGTGAGAGGAGATTCATGAGCTTCCTTAAGGATCAATTGCCGTAGATGCTGGTTCTTGGGAACCACTAGACGGTTCTCAAAGTACACAACACCATGATCATTTGTGGAGAAACAACTAGCACCTCCGCTAGCAATGTTCTCTTTGATTTTAGATATTCCCTTATCTCGCCTTTGGGCAGCGATGATTTGATCTGTAAGAGTAGGTTTTGCTACCAAGGTGGAAAGAAAACCTTGAGGTACAATGTGAAGGTTAAGCTTCCGAAATTCCTCATGGAGGAGCGGTTGACTTTGTTGTAACATCAGGTTGTTACAATAAGATTTATGACTTAGTGCATCAGCCATGACGTTGGCTTTCCCTGGGGTGTAAGTTATTCCTAAGTCGAAGTCTGTGATCAATTCAACCCAACGTCTCTGCCGGAGATTCAAATCCGGTTGGGTGAAAATATACTTCAGACTTTGGTGATCAGTGAATATTTCACAACGATTACCGAGGAGGTAATGTCGCCAGGTCTTAAGTGCATAGACTACGGCTGCAAGCTCTAGATCATGAGTAGGATAATTCTCCTCATGTGGGTGCAATTGCCGTGAAGCGTAAGCAATTACGTGTCGATCTTGCATAAGAATGCAACCTAGTCCTTGTCGCGAGGCGTCGCAGTAGATAACAAAGTCCTTGGAAAAGTCTGGCGGTACCAGTACGGGAGCAGAGGTCAGGCGTCTTTTCAGTTCCTGAAAGCTGTGCTCACATTGTGGAGTCCATTCAAACTTTTTATCTTTCTTGAGGAGTTCGGTTAGAGGTTTAGCAACTTTGGAGAAGTTCTCGACAAAGCGACGGCAATAGCTCACTAAGCCTAGAAAACTCCGAACTTGCTTGACCGATTCAGGTGGAGTCCAATTAAGGACGGCTTGAACTCGCTCAGGATTAACAGCAATACCTTTACCAGATATTACATGACCCAGATAGGTCACTTCTGACAACCAGAATTCACATTTAGAAAATTTGGCATAAAGGCGATGCTCTCGAAGTTTCTTCAACACTAGCCTTAGATGTTCGGCATGTTCTTCCTCGTTCTTGGAGTAGATGAGTATATCATCAAGATAAACTACGACGAATTTATCCAGATACTCCATGAAGATTGAGTTCATTAACCGAGAAAAGGTGGCTGGAGCGTTGGTTAGACCGAAGGACATGACGGTGTACTCGTATTGGCCATAACGAGTAACAAAGGCCGTTTTAGGAATGTCCCCGTTTCTGATTTTGATTTGATGGTAGCCCAACCTCAAATCCATCTTGGAGAAGACTGAGGATCCAGCGAGCTGATCATACAGATCGTTGATCCTGGGAAGTGGATATTTGTTCTTGATTGTGACCAAATTGACAGGTCGGTAGTCTACAACCATTCGGTCCGTACCATCCTTCTTCTTGACGAATAGGACGGGGCAAGCCCACGGAGATGAACTAGGGCGGATGAAACCCTTTTTCAAGGATTCATCGAGTTGTTTCTTAAGCTCGGCTAGTTCTAGTGGTGCCATCTTATAAGGTCTTCTAGCAATCGGAACGGTTTCGGGGATGAGGTCCATTACGAACTCAACATCCCTGTCAGGTGGAACACCTGGCAATTCCTCTGGAAAGACATCCGAGAAGTCACAGATTACCGGAATGTCCTCAAGGTCTGGCAAAGGGCTGGCGTTAAGAGAATATAATTGTCGCTTGGCTATTCGGGTCAAGACATTGACTATCTTCCCCGAAGGATGGGTGAGTTGAACAGTCCTAGAGAAGCAATCAATTTTGGCTTGATGAGCTGACATCCAGTCCATACCCAAAATGATATTAATATCTGAAGATTTAAGGGCTATCAAAGACGCGAGAAAAACAAGTTTGTCGACTTGGATTTCATTTCCATAACTTACCCTAGAGGTCTGCCATCTAGAACCAGGGGTAGAAATTTCCATAGTAGATGGCATGTCACAGAATGCAACGTTATGCAAACGAGCATAATTTTCGGATATAAAAGAATGAGAGGCTCCTGTATCGAAAAGAACAGATGCCGGGTGGCAATTAACAAGAAGCGTACCGAGAACGACGTTGGGATCCTCTTGAGCTTCTTCGGCAGAGATACAGTTGACATGGCCACGTGAAGCGGTGACCGGTTTAGCATGAAACACTTTCCCTGTCGGCTTGCCACGGCCAACAGCTTTAGCAGATTGATTGGGGTTGGTCTGGGGACACTCACGCATATAGTGACCAGAATCCCCACACTTGAAACAAGTCACGGAACTGGTACGTGGAGGAGCATTGTTAGATGGACCCCCATAGGGCTTGGCCGGTGCAGACTGTTGAACAGGGCGAGGCGCCTGGAAAGATGGCCTCGGTGTGAACCTGGGTGGCAGGGCGGTGTTGGGTACCCACACGCGGCGCTTCTGAGGACCAGCACCGGATGAGGAACCCATATCACGGCCATGCTTGCGTGTTGCGTCATAGTCAGTCTGACCAGTTTCAGCACTGATGGCTTTATTGACAAGTTTCTGAAAAGATGTGCACTCATGCAGACGGAGGTCGCGGCGAAGCTCAGGACTAAGTCCCTTACGGAACCTTGCTTGCTTCTTGGTGTCAGTAGAAACTTCCTCGGTTGCATATCATGCGAGATTACCAAACTCCCTACTGTAAACATCCACAGAAAGTCGGCCTTGGGTGAAATTGCAGAATTCCTCACGTTTACGGTCCATGAGACCCTCCGGAATGTGATGTTCACGGAAAGCCTCGCTGAACTCAGCCCAGGAAGTGACATGGCCCGCTGGGCGCATAGCTCCATAATTCTCCCACCATAGGCTGGCGGGGCCTTCAAGATGATATGCAGCAAAGGTGACCTTGTCAGCCTCCGCTACCAGCGCGGAACGCAGTTTGTGAGAGATACTGCGAAGCCAGTCATCAGCGTCGAGAGGCTCGACGGAGTGGTGGAACGTGGGTGGATGTAATTTGATAAAATCACTGAGTGACACCACGTTAGTCCTCTGATGGTGTGCTGTGTTCTGTTCAATACGCTCCAACAAACGGTTGGTCTCCCGCTTGTTTCTCTCAGCTTCCATCATAACCTCGGCTAGTGAAGGAGGATGAGGCAGATTTGCATCCCTGACTTCACTGCCTTCGGCCTGCTCTTGAGGAGCAGGGTTAGTGCGCGTGTTGACCATCCTAGGTAAACAAGACAATGATTTAGTCAGAATGATAAAATCCGACATAGGATACATAATGTAAGGAATAACTCGGAATGCAAGATGATCATCCGTATGACATGGTAGATACAGAAACTGCTTCTTTTATTCCATCGTCATACACACCATACAGGGTTTAGTACAAGACCAAACAAAGTACTAATACGGTGAAAAGAGGATTACATCTCATCGGAGGCATCCCAAGCTCCTATACATTATTTTTCTACACCTCCGGAAAGAGTACAAACTAGGTCATATCCCACGAGTCATGCGGGACGATAGAAGACACAGCTAGTGCGAACTAGTGATACTACCACTAACTCAGACCGATCCGTAGTAGTCCTCGTAGAAGTCACCTCCATAGCCTGGAAGTTCAACATGATCATCCGGAAACAGACGGTCTCGCGGAGCTTGTGGACCATAGGGGCTAGGATGAGGCCTTGGACCAACAGACAGTGGCCTGCGGGGACCGCGAGGTGGGGTGATGCCTCCTAAATCACGCCAAACCATCACGTCTGGCAGAGCAGATCTCACAGGATAGAGATCGCGCATATCCGAATATCCAGCTTGCACCGCCGGTGCAAACCGAGTCAATGTGGCCCAATGGTCAGCACGGGTATTGAAGAGCTCTAACCTCAAGGCCCGATTTTCACGGTCCTTATCCTCGAGCATCTCAGCAGTAGTGCGGGTCCGTGAATCCTCCTGAGTGGGGTTAGCATAAATAGCCTGGAGATACCCTTGTGCTCCCGGAAGTGATCCTGGCATATACCGGAAATCAGAGTCCCGAAATAACCCAGATCTGACTCGCATAATGGTCATCATAGAGTAGGCGGCGTCCTGCACAGCCATCTCAATAGTAACCCCGAGTCCATAGGAGCAGTGAAGAGGCTCGGTGGATCCAGGATAAGATGGAAATATCCTAACAGTGCAGAGATACTGGCTTTGATTAAAATCTCGGAATTGCTCTTCGACCGTCCACTCGGGATACCAGCGGTATCCAGCCTCAGTCATTACCCTGACCAACTTGGCAGTATGGCCGGGTACATCTAGGCATCGAGTCAGGCGAACCACTTGATTGAGGTCGCGAGTGGCCATCTGAAAGCACAATCATAATGCAAAGGCATTAGAACTTCTAGCAAAATTTCGGCAGCATAACAGCTGTAAATGCTCAAAAAGGATTTTGAGACATTTGACAAAGGATTTCGTACACACTCAACATCATCATATCAAAGTTCTGAAACCATTCTAACAACATAAGATGGTAGTAGAACTGAACTAGGCTTGAATCCATCAACTTATAAGGTACTACTGATTAGTAACTCGTGATCCTGATAGAGAGAACAGATCCTAATTCCTTAACCCCCGGTGGAAGAATGGACTGACTCAGATCAGAATGTCATAAGATAAAGGAGTAAAAAGAGCCTTACGTTCCAACCCACAAACAATTCCCCTACATATAACTAAAGAATTTCTAGACTGAACATCGACCAGTTTGGCTTGGAGAACCTACAGGCAGTCCGGCTCTGATGCCAACGCTGTCAGGACCCCGACTCGATGTCACATCGATCTAGCCGGTAACACCTCATATCACTTTGCGGCCTCACGCACGGTATTCCCACGGGTGTCGCCTTACCTTTGCCCGGGACCGTTTGCGCCTTTTGGCTCACGTATATGATAGTGTCGCTAGCATCCATATGATAAAGAGCCCGGGCTGACATGACTAGTCGTAAACCCAAAGTGGCACAGACTTACAGGGACAGGCATCCATGACCCAGCTCCGAACGTGTCGGTCATCAGCAAATGGGTCCGGGCTGTAGCACTGGGCTAGCAGGACTCCGGTAAACCGGGCTGTAGCGGGCTAACAGGACTCCGGTACTCAAAGCGTGACATTTCCCCGAAGGGACAGACACAGGAACGAAGAAGGACACATGCCGGCCAGCCTAAGTGTTCCAGAGCAGTAGCAAGCTACCATGGCTCAGCAGTAACACTAGGAGACATTTCCCGGTAAGAGAGGCTACTAAAGATAAACAACTAGATAGTCAGATCCCACACATACCAAGCATTTCAATCATACACACAATATGCTCGATATGTGCAAATACAACGAAGCATCACAACATGACTCTACGACACAAGTACTTTATTTAAGGCTCAGGGAGCCATACATATCATACACAAAGGTACGGGTCTCACGACCCAACATACAAGTCATACAGTCATACAAACCAGCAGCGGAAGTACATTGTCTGAGTACAGACAACTAGTAAAATAAAAGAGGCTTGGAAAGCCTAGCTATACTACGTGGTCCATCACAAGCTCAGGGTCACCACCTGGGTCTTTAGCCTACTCGTTGATGTCAACGTCTACATAGAACCCATCAGAAGGGGTTGCAGCGTCTTCTGTAAAATGTAGATTATAGCAACATGAGTACAAAGGTACTCAGCAAGACTTACATCAGGTCCTACATACATGCATATTATCAAGAAGGGTTGGTGTAGTTATTGCAGCAAGCCAGCTTTGACTCTTGGCTAGGCTATCCTACGATACTTCAACTTGAAATGGTTTTGCGCACACGAGTCCACTACTCACCACTTCAATACACTACCGAGGATCCACCTCCGTCTTCCTACGGAAGAGCCATCCTCGGCACTCACACTTATCTTGAGGCTTTTAGTAGTTTCCATTTACTTGTCTATGAACTGTATCGACAACCAAGTAGTCCTTTACCGCGGACGCGGCTATTCGAATAGATTATGATAACCCTGCAGGGGTGTACTTCTTCATACATGTTTCCACCACTTAGCGTCTGCACACGACATGTGCTCGGCAGACTTCAAGCGAAAGCCGACGTGGGTGTAGACCACGACCTACCTAAACACTTAAGCCTCTAGTCCAGGTTTATCGCCTATTCAGGTTCCATCCGCAGGGAGTCCGGCCGAGGTTTCCCATACGGCCCCGAACGATGTGAACAAGGTTCCCGAGATACCTAACGGGTATTCGGTACACCCGGCCACGTACCTACCGCATCACAGCCCACCCCTACGGTCAGCGCTGTCCACGGCCTCCAGTAGGCTACAAACACCAGAAACTACTTGCAACTCCTGGACAGAGAGCTAGGGTGAATAAGAAGTCGAGCGGGGTCATATTTCAGGGCCCAATGCATGGTAGTAGCTGTATCTTAAATCACATATACAGATCTCGGTGCTTAGGGTCGGCTTCAATGAAACAACCCACCATGTACTCCTACATGGCCTTTCATCGATACCTTTACCAAATCGTGTTCACCACACCACTCTTATTACCGACATAATCATTTCACTCTAGTCCATCACCCAGATGAACCAGACCTGACACGACTCTAAGCATAGCAGGCATAGCAAGGTAGGAACAACACATACATATGGCTCAATCAACTCCTACACATGCTAGTGGGTTTCATCTAGTTACTGTGGCAATGACAGGTCATGCAGAGGAAATGGGTTCAACTACCGTAGCACACAGCAGTTTGAAACGCGTTGTCTTAATGCAGTAAAAGAGAGAAGGAGCGAGAACATGGGATTGTATCGATATGATCAAATGGTTGGTTGCTTGCCTGATGGTTCGATGCACGGATATGATTCTTCGTTAGGGTAATCACGGTACTCCTCGGGGGCAGAACCTGTCGCAAAGGACATCGATACACAAGCATCACCAAACAATGTGCAACAATATGATGCATGCATGAAACATGGCAATATGAGTGTGTTGGGCTAATGCAGCTAAAACCAGAAGGGTTTGAACAAATTTGAATCAAAGATTCAAATTTCAAACTCAAACATGGCCTCTTTAAGTGCTTTTCCTTGTTCTGCTTAAAACATCAATTTAACTTGTTTGACCATGCATGAAAATAGTACAGATGGATAGATTGGATTTTTCTGATCATTTTTCATATATAATTTGTCCAATTTGGAGTTACAGAATAAAAGTTATGAATTTTTGAAGTTTAAATAATATTCTGGAATTTCCTGATTTAAATTAAATCCAGAAATTATAATTATTGCGCCAGCATGACGTCAGCATGACGTCAGTGGTCAACTGCGGTAGTCTGGAGTCAAACCTGACGTGTGGGGGCCACACGTCAGTGACAGGGGGGTTTAACAGGTTTAAATTAATCCTAATTAGGGATTAGTGGCACTGGGGCCCACTGGTCAGTGTCAGGGGTTA
The DNA here is from genome assembly GCF_018294505.1 of Triticum aestivum. Lineage (NCBI taxonomy): Eukaryota > Viridiplantae > Streptophyta > Magnoliopsida > Poales > Poaceae > Triticum > Triticum aestivum. The sequence continues at coordinate 105,492,493 of NC_057810.1, forward strand.
ACTAACAGTGGTTTGCACTAATCCTAATTAGCTACAGGGCTGGGCCCACCTGTCAGGGACTCAGGGGGTGTCCTGCCGTGGTCAAAATGGGTCAAACCCACCGGCGACGTGACGCCGGCGAGGTCCGAGACGGCGGCGCGACGCGGGATCGCGCTACAGGGCACGGGCGAGGCCGTGCTTGGGCTCGTTGGAAAGCTCTTGCTCCCGCGCGTCGAACGGTGGCCGTGGCTGGGCCTGGGGTGGCCGGAGTCGACGGCGGCGAGCTTGGCTGCGGCCGCCGGAGTTCGGGTGCGGTCGGGATCGATGTTGCAGAGGGTTTGGGGAGGCGTTAGTGTGTGCTGCATGATCCTAGTGAGGTGTGGAGCACGATAGTGTGCTCGGTTGGGTGCTACGGTGACCGTGGCCACGACGGCGACATCGCCGGAGGCGTGGAGCTCTCGGCCAAGGTGGGGCTAGGGCCTAGAGGTCGGGAGAGACCAGGGGAGAAGGGGGAAACGATCCGGGGGCTCACCGCGGAGCTGCAGGGATGGTTAGCGGGCTCGGGGACGCGCTGGAGACGATGAATTCGACGGCGACGATGGTCGGAGCCCAAAGAGGGGAACGGCGACGTGGCGGCGATGCAGGGCTTCCGGGGAGCTGTGGAGCGGTGGGGAGGAAGAGGGGGTCGTGGCGGAGCTTCTGAGCTGGTCGGGGGAGCGAGGGGTGGCCGGAGATGGCTGCTATGGCGAACGGCGGCGACGGTGGTGTTCGGCCGTGTGAGAGAGAGAGCGAGGGAGAGGAGGGAAGAGCCGGGGGAGAGTGAGAGAGAGCAGGGGGGGAGGCGTGGTGTCGTCCAGGGGCATCGAGGCGAGGAGGGGAGGGCAGGCAGGCAGGGAGAGAGGTGGCGTGGCGCGATGGCGCGCGCGCGCGCCGGCCACACTCCCCTCCCTCTGTCGGGACGAAGACGACAGAGGAGGGAGGTGGGCTGGGCCGGCTGTTGGCTGGGCCAGCCAGCTGGCTAGGCCGCACAGTGGAGGAGCCCAGGTAAGCTCCTCCTGTTAATTATTTTCTGTTTTCTAATTTCTGACATTTGTTTTGATTTAAAAAAAATATTAAATCATTTTATTTCCTTATGCCAATTTTTGCAGGAGGTAGATATATTATTCCAGAGCTCCTTCATAAGTGGCATAATATTTGGACATATATTAATATATATAAATAATATATTTCCAAAGCAAATAATTATGCATTAATTCCAAATGCCCAAAATAAATACCTATGAGCTCTTAAAAATATTGGTTTGATTTTTTATCTCTGTCCAATATTTTCAGAGAGCAACATGAGCATTTTCTTGGACCCTTTTGGAGAAATTTTTATTTGGATCATTTTCAAAAATGATTCTGAGGGTTTCACAGATCCCCATTTCAAGTTTCTGATGAAAGAGTAAACATGATGCAACACTCTAATGCATGACTAGCTAGGGTGTGACACATGGTGGGCGCCAAATGTCGGGGGTTTGGTCCTACATATGCCAAAGGATGGCTTATCATGGTGGGGCTAGTAAGACGTCGTCGGTGCCAGGAAACGGGATAAGGCGAAGACATGCTCGCCGGTGAATCTTACCCAGGTTTGGGGCTCTCCTTGGAGATAACACCCCTAGTCCTGCTCTATGCGGTCTCCGCATGATCACTCAAGCAACAATGGTGGCTGCAAGCTTGCTCCTTGAGCTGTTTCTCTAGAGGAGGAAGGAGAGCAAGTCTAGCACTAGCTTCCCCTCTCTATATGGGTGTGTGGGCGAATGAGAGGCTCAACCCTTTGCATGGGTGCCCTGGGGGGTTTATATAGGCCTACCCCCTAGGGGTACAATGGTAATCCGGCCGGGTGTAGGACCGGGCCGTTAGTGTCTCTGGTTGCCTGCTTCTTCATTGGTTGGTGGGGCCCGCCGCCTGGTCGGTCCCGCCGGCAGTCTGGTACTTGGCCGATAGGCCGTACCCGCTGCTTGCGGGTCCTGCCGGCTGCCCAGTACTATAGTGTTGGGGAACGTAGTAATTTCAAAAAATTTCCTACGCACACGCAAGATCATGTTGATGGAATAGCAACAAGAGGGGAGAGTGTTCGTCCAGGTACCCTCGTAGACCGTAAGCGGAAGCGTTAGCACAACGCGGTTGATGTAGTCGTACGTCTTCACGATCTGACCGATCCAAGCACTGAACGTACGGAGCCTCCGAGTTCAGCACACGTTCAACTCGATGACGATCTCCGGCCTCCGATCCAGCCGAGCTCCGGAGATGAGTTCCATCAGCACGACGGCGTGGTGACGATGCTGATGTTCTACCGGCGCAGGGCTTCGCCTAAACTCTGCGACGATATGATCGAGCTGGAATATGGTGGAGGGGGGCATCGCACACGGCTAAGGAACGATCCGTATATCAACTTGTGTGTCTATGGGGTGCCCCCCGCCCCCGTATATAAAGGACGGAGGGGGGAGGTGTGGCCGGCCCCCTAGGGGTGCGCCTGGAGGAGTCCTACTCACACCGGGAGTAGGACTCCCCCCTCTTGCCTTGGTGGAGAAGGAAAGGGGGGAGGGGAAAGAGGAAAGAGGGGCGCCCCCCCCCTTCCTTGTCCTATTCGGACTATGGGGGGAGGGGGCGCGCGGCCTGCCCTGGCCGGCCCTCCTCTTCTCCCTCTTGGCCCACTAAGGCCCATTAACCCCCGGGAGGGTTCCGGTAACCCCCAGGTGTTCCGATAAAATCCCGATTTCACCCGGAACCATTCCGATGTCCAAACATAGGCTTCCAATATATCAATCTTTATGTCTCAACCATTTCGAGACTCCTCGTCATGTCCGTGATCACATCCGGGACTCCGAACAAACTTCAGTACATGAAAACTTATAAACTCATAGTAAAACTGTCATCGTAACGTTAAGCGTGCGGACCCTACGGATTCGAGAACTATGTAGACATGACCTAGAACCATTCTCGGTCAATAACCAATAGCGGGACCTGGATGCCCATATTGGTTCCTACATATTCTACGAAGATCTTTATCGGTCAAACCGCATAACAACATACGTTGTTCCCTTTGTCATCGGTGTGTTACTTGCCCGAGATTTGATCGTCGGTATCCAATACCGAGTTCAATCTCGTTACCGGTAAGTCTCTTTACACGTTCTGTAATACATCATCTCATAACTAACTCATTAGTTACAATGCTTGCAAGGCTTAGGTGATGAGTATTACCGAGAGGGCCCAGAGATACCTCTCCGACAATCGGAGTGACAAAACCTAATCTCGAATTATGCCAACTCAACATGTACCTTCAGAAACACCTGTAGAGCACCTTTATAATCACCCAGTTACGTTGTGATGTTTGGTAGCACACAAAGTGTTCTTCCGGTAAACGGGAGTTGCACAATCTCATAGTTGCAGGAACTTTGTATAAGTCATGAAGAAAGCAATAGCAGTATACTAAACGATCAAGTGCTAGGCTAATGGAATGGGTCATGTCAATCACATCATTCTCCTAATGATGTGACCTCACTAATAAAATGACAACTCATGTCTATGGTTAGGAAACATAACCATCTTTGATTAATGAGCTAGTCAAGTAGAGGCATACTAGTGACTTATATGTTTGTCTATGTATTCACACATGTATCATGTTTCCGATTAATACAATTCTAGCATGAATAATAAACATTTATCATGATATGAGGAAATAAATAATAACTTTATTATTGCCTCTAGGGCATATTTCCTTCAGTCTCCCACTTGCACTAGAGTCAATAATCTAGATTACATAGTAATGAATCTAACACCCATGGAGTCTTGGTGCTGATCATGTTTTGCTCGTGAGAGAGGCTTAGTCAACGGGTCTGCAACATTCAGATCCGTATGTATCTTGCAAATCTCTATGTCTCCCACGTGGACTTTGTCCCGAATGGAATTGAAGCGTCTCTTGATGTGCTTGGTCCTCTTGTGAAATCTGGATTCCTTTGCCAAGGCAATTGCACCAGTATTGTCACAGAAGATCTTCATTGGTCCCGATGCACTAGGTATGACACCTAGATCGGAAATGAACTCGTTCATCCAGACTCCTTCATTCGCTGCTTCAGAAGCAGCTATGTATTCCGCTTCACATGTAGATCCCGCCACGATGCTTTGTTTAGAACTGCACCAACTTACAGCTCCACCGTTTAATAAAAACACGTATCCGGTTTGCGATTTAGAATCGTCCGAATCAGTGTCAAAGCGTGCATCGACGTAACCATTTACGACTAGCTCTTTGTCACCTCCATATACGAGAAACATATCCTTAGTCCTTTTCAGGTATTTCAGGATGTTCTTGACCGCTGTCCAGTGATCCACTCCTGGATTACTTTGGTACCTTCCTGCCAAGCTTATTGCTAAGCATACGTCAGGTCTGGTACATAGCATTGCATACATGATAGAGCCTATGGCTGAAGCACAGGGAACATTTTTCATTTTCTCTCTATCTTCTGCTGTGGTCGGGCATTGAGTTTGACTCAACTTCACACCTTGTAGCACAGGCAAGAAACCTATCTTTGCCTGATCCATTTTGAAGTTTTTCAAAATTTTGTCAAGGTATGTGCTTTGTGAAAGTCCTATTAAGCGTCTCGATCTATCTCTATAGATCTTGATGCCCAATATGTAAGCAGCTACACCGAGGTGTTTCATCGAAAAACTTTTATTTGAGTATCCCTTTATGTTATCCAGAAATTCTATATCATTTCCAATAATATGTCATCTACATATAAAATCAGAAATTCTACAGAGCTCCCACTCACTTTCTTGTAAATACAGGCTTCTCCAAAAGTCTGTATAAAACCATATGCCTTGATCACACTATCAAAGCGTTTATTCCAACTCCGAGATGCTTGCACCAGTCCATAAATGGATCGCTGGAGCTTGCACACTTTGTTAGCACCTTTTGGATCAACAAAACCTTCTGGTTGCATCATATACAACTCTTCTTCTAGAAATCCATTCAAGAATGCAGTCTTGACATCCATTTGCCAAATTTCATAATCATGAAATGCAGCAATAGCTAACATGATTCGGACAGACTTAAGCATCACTACGGGTGAGAAAGTCTCATCCTAGTCAATTCCTTGAACTTGTCGAAAACCTTTTGCAACAAGTCGAGCTTTATAGACAGTTACATTACCATCAGCGTCAGTCTTCTTCTTAAAAATCCATTTATTCTCAATGGCTTGCCGATCATCGGGCAAGTCAACCAAAGTCCATACTTTGTTTTCATACATGGATCCCATCTCAGATTTCATGGCCTCTTGCCATTTTGTGGAATCTGGGCTCATCATCGCTTCCTCATAGTTCGTAGGTTCATCATGGTCAAGTAACATGACTTCCAGAATAGGATTACCGTACCACTCTGGTGCGGATCTTACTCTGGTAGACCTACGAGGTTCAGCAGAAACTTGATCTGAAGATTCATGATCAATATCATTAGGTTCCTCACTAATTGGTGTAGTTGTGACAGGAACCGGTTCTCGTGATGAACTACTTTCCAATAAGGGAGTAGATACAGTTATCTCATCAAGTTCTACTTTCCTCCCACTCACTTCTTTCGAGAGAAACTCCTTCTCTAGAAAGGGTCCATTCTTGGCAACGAATGTCTTGCCTTCGGATCTGTGATAGAAGGTGTACCCAACAGTCTCTTTTGGGTATCCTATGAAGACACATTTCTCTGATTTGGGTTCGAGCTTATCTGGTTGAAGTTTCTTCACATAAGCATCGCAACCCCAAACTTTAAGAAACGACAACTTTGGTTGCTTGCCAAACCACAGTTCATAAGGTGTCGTCTCAACGGATTTTGATGGTGCCCTATTTAACGTGAATGCGGCCGTCTCTAAAGCATAACCCCAAAACGATAGCGGTAAATCAGTAAGAGACATCATAGATCGCACCATATCAAGTAAAGTACGATTACGACGTTCGGACACACCATTTCGTTGTGGTGTTTCGGGTGGCGTGAGTTGCGAAACTATTCCGCATTGCTTCAAATGTAAACCAAACTCATAACTCAAATATTCTCCTCCATGAACAGATCGTAGAAACTTTATTTTCTTGTTACAATGATTTTCTACTTCACTCTAAAATTCTTTGAACTTTTCAAATGTTTCAGACTTGTGTTTCATTAAGTAGATATACCCATATCTGCTCAAATCATCTGTGAAGGTGAGAAAATAACGATATCCGCCACGAGCCTCAACATTCATCGGACCACATACATCTGTATGTATGATTTCCAACAAATCTGTTGCTCTCTCCATAGTACCGGAGAACGGTGTTTTAGTCATCTTGCCCATGAGGCACGGTTCGCAAGTACCAAGTGATTCATAATCAAGTGATTCCAGAAGTCCATCAGTATGGAGTTTGTTCATGCGCTTTACACCGATATGACCTAAACGGCAGTGCCACAAATATGTTGCACTATCATTATCAAATATGCATCTTTTGGCTTCAACATTATGAATATGTGTATCACTACTATCGAGATTCAATAAAAATAGACCACTCTTCAAGGGTGCATGACCATAAAAGATATTACTCATGTAAATAGAACAACCATTATTCTCTGATTTAAATGAATAACCGTCTCGCATCAAACAAGATCCAGATATAATGTTCATGCTCAACGCTGGCACCAAATAACAATTATTCAGGTCTAAAACTAATCCCGAAGGTAGATGTAGAGGTAGCGTGCCGACCGCGATCACATCGACTTTGGAACCGTTTCCCACGCGCATCGTCACCTCGTCCTTGGCCAGTGCTCGCTTATTCCGTAGTCCCTGTTTCGAGTTGCAAATATTAGCAACAGAACCAGTATCAAATACCCAGGTGCTACTACGAGCTCTAGTTAGGTACACATCAATAACATGTATATCACATATACCTTTGTTCACTTTGCCATCCTTCTTATCCGCCAAATACTTGGGGTAGTTCCGCTTCCAGTGACCAATCTGCTTGCAGTAGAAGCACTCAGTTTCAGGCTTAGGTCCAGACTTGGGTTTCTTCTCTTGAGCAGCAACTTGCTTGTCGTTCCTTTTGAAGTTCCCCTTCTTCTTCCCTTTGCCCTTTTTCATGAAACTAGTGGTCTTGTTGACCATCAACACTTGATGCTCCTTCTTTATTTCTACCTCCGCAGCTTTTAGCATTGCGAAGAGCTCGGGAATAGTCTTGTTCATCCCTTGCATATTATAGTTCATCACAAAGCTCTTGTAGCTTGGTGGCAGTGATTGGAGAATTCTGTCAATGACACTATCATCAGGAAGATTAACTCCCAGTTGAATCAAGTGATTATTATACCCAGACATTCTGAGTATGTGTTCACTGACAGAACTATTCCCCTCCATCTTGCAGCTGTAGAACTTATTGGAGACTTCATATCTCTCAATCCGGGCATTTGCTTGAAATATTAACTTCAACTCCTGGAACATCTCATATGCTCCATGACGTTCAAAACATCGTTGAAGACCCGGTTCTAAGCCGTAAAGCATGGCACATTGAACTATAGAGTAGTCATCAGCATTGCTCTGCCAGACGTTCTTAACGTCGTCAGTTGCATCAGCAGCAGGCCTGGCACCTAGCGGTGCTTCCAGGACGTAACTTTTCTGTGCAGCAATGGGGATAATCCTCAGGTTACGGACCCAGTCCGTGTAATTGCTACCATCATCTTTCAACTTTGCTTTCTCAAGGAATGCATTAAAATTCAACGGAACAATAGCACGAGCCATCTATCTACAAACAAACATAGACAAGCAAGATACTATCAGGTACTAAGTTCATGATAAATTTAAGTTCAATTAATCATATTACTTAAGAACTCCCACTTAGTCAGACATCTCTCTAGTCATCTAAGTGATCACGTGATCCAAATCAACTAAACCATAACCGATCATCACGTGAGATGGAGTAGTTTTCAATGGTGAACATCATTATGTTGATCATATCTGCTATATGATTCACGCTCGACCTTTCGGTCTCCGTGTTTCGAGGCCATATCTGCATATGCTAGGCTTGTCGAGTATAACCTGAGTATTCCGCGTGTGCAAAACTGGCTTGCACTCGTTGTAGATGGACGTAGAGCTTACACACCCGATCATCACGTGGTGTCTGGGCACGACGAACTTTGGCAACGGTGCATACTCAGGGAGAACACTTCTTGATAATTTTAGTGAGAGATCATCTTAAAATGCTACCGTCAATCAAAGCAAGATAAGATGCATAAAGGATAAACATCACATGCAATCAATATAAGTGATATGATATGGCCATCATCATCTTGTGCTTGTGATCTCCATCTCCGAAGCACCGTCGTGATGACCATCGTCACCGGCGCGACACCTTGATCTCCATCGTAGCATCATTGTCGTTACGCCATCTATTGCTTCTACGACTATCGCTACCGATTAGTGATAAAGTAAAGCAATTACAGGGCGTTTGCATTTCATACAATAAAGCGACAACCATATGGCTCCTGCCAGTTGCCGATAACTTTGGTTACAAAACATGATCATCTCATACAATAAAATATAGCATCACGTCTTGACCATATCACATCACAACATGCCCTCCAAAAACAAGTTAGACGTCCTCTACTTTGTTGTTGCAAATTTTACGTGGCTGCTACGGGCTTAGCAAGAACCGTTCTTACCTACGCATCAAAACCACAACGATAGTTCGTCAAGTTGGTGTTGTTTCAACCTTCGCAAGGACCGGGCGTAATCACACTCGATTCAGCTAAAGTGAGAGAGACAGACACCTTCCAGCCACCTTTAAGCACGAGTGCTCGTAACGGTGAAACCAATCTCGCGTAAGCGTATGCGTAATGTCGGTCTGGGCCGCTTCATCTCACAATACCGCCGAACCAAAGTATGACATGCTGGTAAGCAGTATGACTTGTATCGCCCACAACTCACTTGTGTTCAACTCGTGCATATTACATCAACGCATAAAACCTAGGCTCGGATGCCACTGTTGGGGAACGTAGTAATTTCAAAAAAAATCCTACGCACACGCAAGATCATGGTGATGGCATAGCAACGAGAGGGGAGAGTGTTCGTCCACTTACCCTTGTAGACCGTAAGCGGAAGCGTTAGCACAACGCGGTTGATGTAGTCGTACGTCTTCACGATCTGACCGATCCAAGCACCGAACGTACGGAGCCTCCGAGTTCAGCACACGTTCAGCTCGATGACGATCTCCGGCCTTCGATCCAGCCGAGCTCCGGACATGAGTTCCGTCAGCACGACGGCATGGTGACGATGATGATGTTCTACCATCGCAGGGCTTCGCCTAAACTCTGCGACGATATGATCGAGGTGGAATATGGTGGAGGGGGGCACCGCACACGGCTAAGGAACGATCCGTAGATCAACTTGTGTGTCTATGGGGTGCCCCCCGTCCCCGTATATAAAGGAGGGAGGGGGGAGGTGCGGCCGGCCCCATAGGGGTGCGCCTGGAGGAGTCCTACTCCCACCGGGAGTAGGACTCCCCCCTGTTGCCTTGGTGGAGAAGGAAAGGGGGGAGGGGAAAGAGGAAAGGGGGGCGCCGCCCCCCCTTCCTTGTCCTATTCGGACTAGGGGGGGAGGGGGCGCGCGGCCTGACTGGCCGGCCCTCCTCTTCTCCCTCTTGGCCCACTAAGGCCCATTAACCCCCGGGAGGGTTCCGGTAACCCCCAGTGTTCCGGTAAAATCCCAATTTCACCCGGAACCATTCCGATGTCCAAACATAGGCTTCCAATATATCAATATGTATGTCTCGACCATTTCGAGACTCCTCGTCATGTCCGTGATCACATCCGGGACTCCGAACAAACTTTGGTACATCAAAACTTATAAACTCATAATAAAACTGTCATCGTAACGTTAAGCGTGCGGACCCTACAGGTTTGAGAACTATGTAGACATGACCTAGAACCATTCTCGGTCAATAACCAATAGCGGGACCTGGATGCCCATATTGGTTCCTACATATTCTACGAAGATCTTTATCGGTCAAACCGCATAACAACATACGTTGTTACCTTTGTCATCGGTATGTTACTTGCCCGAGATTTGATCGTCGGTATCCAGTACCTAGTTCAATCTCATTACCGATAAGTCTCTTTACTCATTCTGTAATACATCATCTCATAACTAACTCATTAGTTACAATGCTTGCAAGGCTTAGGTGATGAGTATTACCGAGAGTGCCCAAAGATACCTCTCCGACAATCGGAGTGACAAAACCTAATCTCGAATTATGCCAACTCAACATGTACCTTCGGAAACACCTGTAGAGCACCTTTATAATCACCCAGTTACGTTGTGACGTTTGGTAGCACACAAAGTGTTCTTCCGGTAAACGGGAGTTGCACAATCTCATAGTTGCAGGAACTTTGTATAAGTCATGAAGAAAGCAATAGCAGTATACTAAACGATCAAGTGCTAGGCTAACGGAATGGGTCATGTCAATCAAATCATTCTCCTAATGATGTGACCTCACTAATCAAATGACAACACATGTCTATGGTTAGGAAACATAACCATCTTTGATTAATGAGCTAGTCAAGTAGAGGCATACTAGTGACTTATATGTTTGTCTATGTATTCACACATGTATCATGTTTCCGGTTAATACAATTCTAGCATGAATAATAAACATTTATCATGATATGAGGAAATAAATAATAACTTTATTATTTCCTCTAGGGCATATTTCCTTCATATAGTGATGCGGCTAATGATCTCAGCTTTGTCGGGGGAGGCATGGCTATAGTGCCGCCGCCTGGTAGGCGTTCACTGTAGCCATTCCCCGTATCTTCTGCCTAATGGCGCACGAATTCCCAAGAGGGGAAGGGACGCCTGGTCATCTGTCGGCTCTTCTGAGCCGGCTGGTCAGGCATGGCCGCCTTCTGGTCTTCTTGCCGTCAAATGGGGCCCTCCGTCTGCGGGCCGTACCGACAGCCCGTCGTGGGGCATGGCTCCTTCTGACAAGGATGACGTTAGGGTCAACGTGGCAACACTGCTGCGTCGAACGGAGGATCTCTGTTAGATACGGTGCTATGTGGACATGCTAGGCCCTAGGCTAGGAGAGGTGAGGCGTGCTGTAGCCACGCCCCGTCTCGTCGTATTTATGAAGGTGCAGACTTTGAGGGGTTCGGGGCCGCCTGCTGGGAGCTGGCCTCTCTAGAGTCCGCCCGGCCAGGAGTCGGCCCGCTCTAGAGCCGACTGCTGGACCCTGCCACCTTCTAACAGCCGGCCGCGTGGACTAGCCGGCAGTGAGAAGGTGGCGCTTCCATCTTCGATTCTTGAGGGGCGCGGCCAGCCCCGATGTCTTGAAATGCCATGGGGAGCCGGTGGGGCTACCCGTGGCTAATTACTCTGACATGGGTACTCTTCTTCCTTCTCACTCCCACCCACATCACGTCAGATCGCTCCACTCGTACACCCAAATTCCTCACCTCAATCCTATAGAAAACCCCAGCTCCCATTCTTCCTCACTACTACAGAAAAACCCTAGCTCCCCTTCTTCTTCACTCGCACTACAACTAGGCTCGCCATTCGTTACTCTGCTCAAATATGTGAGCGCGACGCGACGCCGTCGATGAAAGTGGAGTCGGCTGACCCCACCACCAACAGGATGAGGCTCCCGCCAGTGGCGACGCCTATTGTGCATCCCACACCCGGCAGCATGGAGAGAAGTGACGACCCCGCCCCCACCGGATCCTAGGAACCCGTGGAATCTCGGGTCGACCGCATCAACGATCTCCCGGACGCCATCCTTGGGGAGATCATCTCGCTTCTCCCCACCAAGGATTGCTGCTGCACCCAAGTCCTCCCAATTTGGTGGCGCCCTCTATGGCGCGTCGTGCCCCTTAGTCTCGACTGTCGTCAGCTATCTCTCTTTAATGAATTTGAAATCCCAGAGCCATCATCTCCTCCCACCATGGCTCCATTCAAAGCCCCTGCATCCCGTCATGCTACCTGACCAAGCATACCATGCCCTGCATGGTGGACGCCTGGCTGAAATCCCCTGAATTCACGGAACTACAGCTGCTTGAGTTCTACTATTCCCCTGGAAATCACCTACCAGATATCAAATGCCGTGTACTTGTGCCCTTAGCACCGATGTCCATCTCACGGTTTTCCTCCTCTCTCCACACCGCCACCTTTGAGCTGTGCTACCTACCAGACAATCTAGTATTAAACTTTTGACTCCCATTTCTCAAGAAACTTTCACTTGTGCTGGTTCATATATCGGAGGCCTCATTGCACAGCATCATCCACTCCAGTTGCCCTGCCCTGGAGTGCTTGGTGCTTGTTTTCATATTTAGAATGGGTTGTCTCCAAATAAAGTCACCTAACCTTGTAAGAATTGTAATTTCTTTTGACGGAAGGTAGCTCATCATCCTAGATGCCCCTTCACATCAAAGGTTGATCCTTGATTCTAGTTATTCACCGTCGCAAATAACCATCCTCTTTGCGCCTAAACTGGAGACCTTGGGTGTAATACATGATCTCAGTGCTCATTTCAAGATGGTGTATGGCTCCACAGTTCTTCAGTTACTTTATATTATCATCTACACTTGTAACCATAAGCTGCATTTTAAATTTCTGCGCATAAGTTATGTATCATCTTGGAGTACACATTTTGTACTAATATTATATTCTATGCTCAATGAAGAGTTTCTCCATGGATAGCCTATCAATGGTGCTGGATTTTGTTAAGATCTTATATATCCAAATGAATAGTTTTAATCTAAACAAGATTATTGGTTTGCTGCAATGCTTTTCATGTCTGGAGAAGTTGTATATAAAGGTGATAATTTCACGCACATTGGAAGCCCACATATAGTGTACTAGAATCAACCGTTCAGCTATTGCTCTTTCGACACTCTTTTTTTAGACCTTAACTATTTTCAATCTTCATGTCTATTTAGGCAACAAGACGGGGTAAGAAAGTTATAACCAATCGGTGGATTCATAAGCACGGGGATTTTCTCACTTCTCATGACATTCGATTGAAGATAATAACGCTAGAATGATATGTAGACAACCATGCAAACTCTAGATTTGTCACATTCTTCCTGCTAAATGCAGGGTTACTATTGTCCATCAGGCTTAAGTTTATCAGTATCATGGTATTGATGGATGGGTATGCCGAAGAGCAAAAAAACAAGTTTCAGGTGGGCAAAAGAGCTTCTGAATGTGTCGGGCTTCTATTTACAACATATTGTGGTCATAATCCAGTAAATTTTACGACCCATGATGTTCATTCTATGGACCTGACTGATCCATTTGACTGTGACTGCCGAAAACAGTGCTGGAGTTAGATGTTGTTGCCCTTTTCAACCTGGGTTTTGTCTAAACCTGATGAACAATTAACCCTCGTGCTTTTGTATAGTTTGTAAGCTGGAGTTAGATGTTCTTGCCCTTTTCAACTCGGCTGTGACTGTCATATTTTCTTTGAAACAAGGCAAATGACTTGCCATTCGTTTAATTTAGAGTGAATAATTGTAACAAATCCCAACCAAGGGAAATAACTTCACTCTCGCCAGTTGCTTGAGCTCACTATGCATTACAGAAGCCAAGTGATTAGCCCCCACCAGCACCCACAAACTTATTCTGAACTAGCACACCAAATGGGTTGTAAATTTTCATAGGAAAGGCTGCATGACAATGACAGATTTGGATTTTGACATTTGGGACCTGAGGGAGTCCTGGATTATGGGGTCCTTGGGCATCCGGGCTGTGTGATATGGGCCGAACTAGTGGGCTATGAAGATACAAGACAGAAGACTTCCTCCCATGTCCGGATGGGACTCTCCTTTGCGTGGATGGCAAGCTTGGCGTTCGGATATGAAGATTCCTTCCTCGACAAACCGACTATGTACAACCCTAGTCCCCTCCGGTGTGTATATAAACCAGAGGGTTTAGTCCGTAGAGGCAATCATAATCGTACAGGCTAGACTTCTAGGGTTTAGTCATTATGTTCTCGTGGTAGATCAACTCTTGTAATCCTCATATTCATCAAGATCAATCAAGCAGGAAGTAGGGTATTTCCTCCATAAAGAGGGCCCGAACTTGGGTAAACATCGTGTCCCTGTCTCCTGTTACCATCGAACTTAGACGCACAGTTTGGGACCCCTACCCGAGATCCGCCGGTTTTGACACCGACATTGGTGCTTTCATCGAGAGTTCCGCTCTGTCGTCATCAGAAGGCTCGATGGCTCCGTCAATGATCCACAACGATGCTGCCCCGAGGGAGGTTTTTCTCCCCGTCCAGATCTTCGTATTCGGCGGCTTCACACTGCGGGCCAACTCGCTTGGCCATATAGAGTAGATCGACAGCTATGCCCCAGGTCACCAGATTAGTTTTGGAAATCTGGATTATGTCGCTGAGATCCGAGGAGACTTGATCTTCCAAGGGTTCACGAGTCCAACCTCCGCTCTGGCCTTAGATCCGGAGCGCATCACCAGGTTCGAAGATGGGATTCTTGAGCCCACCGGACTATCTGCAGCCACTAAGCCCATTATGGGAGAGCCGAAGGAAGTAGTGTCGCTGGCAACCCTCAGAGGCAGCATTGTGTGATCTCGGCCGAGGAGTCTCCTTCGCGCCGTACTCCGCGGACTCTCTTCTCCCTAGCAAAACCTCGCCTTTAAGCGAGGCTCTGGACATGATGCGATCCCTCGTCATTACAGAGGAGCAATGTCTGAACTACGCCCAACCCGGACTAGGGGCTGAGAGCGGGGAATTTTACATCCCACCCACTACCCACTTCATAGCCATTGTCGAGGACTTAATTGACATGCTCGATTACGGCTCCGAAGACATCCACGGTATGGACGACGACGCCGGAGAAGAGCAGGCCCAAAACCCGTTGTTCACCGGATGCTGGACGGCCACATCTTCATATGACGTGTACATGCTGGATACACCCAAAGAGGGTAACGACGATAACAAGAAAAATCTAGTCGAGGATATACCTCCTGAGATATAACCAAAGCGCCAACGTCAGCGACGCTGATCTAAATCACACCGCGGAAAAGACAGCAATACCGGCACGAGGGACAACAATACTTTGGACGACACCAAAGACCGAGAAGACCCCGTCAAGCCAACCTCCGAACAGGACGATCGGGAAGATGGGAAAGTTAGCCCTGATGAACAGGCCATAAATGAAGACACGGATGGCAATAATTATCTTCCACTCTCCGAGATGAGGTGAGCCTCGGCAACGAAGACTTTTTTTGAGGGAAGGCCATCGTTGCTAGCTTTATTGCAAATTTAAAGAGGAATTACAACATCCAGGAGTTTTGGAATGACACAGGCTGGTGGAACATCCATCCAGCTTGTACTAATCTTATTAAAAAAACTATGGCTAGCTAGCACATGAGCAGCTTGGTTCGAAGTACAGCTACAATGTTTAAAGATAACCTTCCCAATAAGCGTTGACACGTCCACACATTCCGCGAAGATGACTGCCGCTCGGCGACGAAGACTTCATCGTGCCTGAGGAACCCCTCGAGAAGGAGCGCTTTAAGCGCCGCCTAATAGCCACTGCAAGGAGCCTGAAAAAGAAGCAGCACTAGCTTCAAGCTGATCAAGATCTACTGAACAACAGGTGGACTAATGTCCTGGTAGCCGAGGAATACGGCCTCGAGCGCCTAACCAAAAGTTACCCGAAGCATAAACTGCTACCTCAATTCGACAACAAGGCACTTGAGCCCATACCGTCAGCGCGTAAAGCGGCTGACTGACCACACGTGGCAGGGACAAAACGACAACTCATGCCGAACACCAGCCCGTACTGCCCCACCGTTAGGTAGAGACACAACAGCTCGGGGACATACATATGACCTGCGGCAGGACCTGGAAAATAGAGCAGGTCAGACCAGATCGATCTACGGATCTCGGAGGCATGCCCCGGCACGCGACGACGGCCATCTAGCCGAGCGTGACAACCATAACCATGTCCGGGACGGAAACCGCAGACGGACTCCATCCGAGCTACGTCGCGACAAGGCCCGATATAGAGGCGCCGCACACCCCCTCTGGTTCACTGAGGAAGTAATGGAGCACGAATTCCCAGAAGGGTTTAAACCCGTGAATATCGAATTATACGATGGAACAACAGATCCCGCGGTATGGATTGAGGACTTTCTTCGCCATATTCATATGGCCCGCGGAGATGATCTTCATGCCATCAAATACCTCCCGCTAAAACTCAAGGGACAGCTCGGCACTGGTTAAACAAGCTGCCAGAAAACTCCATTGGCAACTGGGAGGACTTGGAATATGCCTTCCACGACAACTTTCAAGGTACATACGTTCGACCTCCGGATGCCGATGACTTAAGTCACATAGTCCAACAGCCCGGAGAGTCAGCCAGGAAATTCTGGACTAGGTTCCTAACTAAAAAGAACCAGATCGTCGACTGTCCAGATGCCGAAGCCCTAGCGGCCTTTAAGCATAACATCCGTGACGAATGGTTCGCCCGACACCTCGGACAACAAAAGGCGAAGTCCATGTCAGCCCTCACAACACTTATGACCCGCTTTTGCACGGGCAAAGATAGCTGGCTAGCCCGTAGCAATAATAATGCAAGCGAACCTAGCACCTCTGAAGCCAGAGATAGCAACGGCAAGCCCCGACGCAACAGGCAAATGCGTCGAAGCAACGGTGACAATACCGATGACACGACGGTCAACGCCGGATTCAGTGGCTCCAAGTCCGGCGAGCGGAAGAAGCCATTTAAAAGGAACTATCTGGGCTCATCCAGCTTGGACCGCATACTCGATCGTCCATGTCAGATAAATGACACCCCTGACTAACCAGCCAATCATACCAACAGAAGCTGTTGGGTCTTTAAACAGGCCGGCAAGTTAAATACCGAGAACAAGGAGAAGGGGTCGCAAAGTGAGGACGAGGACGAGGAGCCCCGTCCGCCGAACATAGGGGGATAGAAGAAGTTTCCCCCCAGGTCAAAATGGTGAGCATGATATACGTTACCCATATCCCCAAGAGGGAGCGCAAACATGCGCTCAGGGATGTCTTTGCGATAGAGCCAGTCGCCCCAAAATTTAACCCATGGTCGTCCTACCTGATCACCTTCGATCGCAGGGACCATCCAACCAGTATCCGTCATGGCGGTTCGGCCGCTTTGGTCCTCGACCCAATCATTGATGGATTCCACCTCATGCGAGTCCTCATGGACGGTGGCAGCAGCCTCAACCTGCTCTATAAGGATACAACCCACAAGATGGGCATCGATTCATCAAGGATCATGTTGGGGAACATAGTAAGTTCAAAAAATTTCCTACGCACACACAAGATCAAGGTGATGCATAGCTACGAGAGGGGAGAGTGTTGTCCATGTACGCTCGTAGACCGAAAGCGGAAGCGTTAGCACAACGCGGTTGATGTAGTCGTACGTCTTCACGATCCGACCGATCAAGTACCGAACGTACGACATCTCCGAGTTCAGCACACGTTCAACTCGATGACGTCCCACGAACTCCGATCCAGTAGGGCTTTGCGGGAGAGTTCCGTCAGCACGACGGCGTGATGCGGTGTTGATGATGCTACCGATGCAGGGCTTCGCCTAAGAATCGCTACAATATTACCGAGGTGGAATATGGTGAAGGGGGCACCTCACACGGCTAAGAGATCAATGATCAATTGTTGTGTCTAGAGGTGCCCCCTGCCCCCATATATAAAGGAGGGAGAGGAGGAGGGGGAGACCAAGGAGGAGGCGCGCCCAAGGGGGGCAATCCTACTCCAAGTTGGATTCCCCCCCTCTTTCCTAGTCCAAGTAGGAGAGGGGAAGGAAGGGGAGGAGAAGAAGAAAGAAAGGGGGGCGGCCCCTAGTCCAATTAGTTTTGGGCTAGGGGGGCGCACGCCCCTGGTTGGCCATCTCTCCTCTTCCTCCACATGGGCCATGAGGCCCAATAACCCCCCGGGGGGTTCCGATAACCCCCCGGTACTCCGGTATATATCTAAAACCTCCCGAAACACTTCCGGTGTCCGAACATAGTCATCCAATATATCAATATTTATGTCTCGACCATTTCCAGACTCCTCGTCATGTCCTTGGTCATATCCGGGACTCCGAACTACCTTCGGTACATCAAAACACAAAAACTCATAATACCGATCGTCACCGAACTTTAAGTGTGCGGACCCTACGGGTTCGAGAACTATGTAGACATGACCGAGACACGTTTCTAGTCAATAACCAATAGCGGAACCTGGATGCTCATATTGGTTTCCACATATTCTACGAAGATCTTTATCGGTCAAACCACATAACTACATACGTTGTTCCCTTTGTCATGGATATGTTACTTGCCCGAGATTTGATCGTCGATATCTCAATACCTCGTTCAATCTCGTTACCGGCAAGTCTCTTTACTCGTTACGTAATGCATCATTCCACAACTAACTCATTAGCTACAATGCTTGCAAGGCTTTTAGTGATGTGCATTACCGAGAGGGCCTAGAGATACCTCTCCGACAATCGGAGTAACAAATCCTAATCTCGAAATACTTCAACTCAACAAGTACCTTCGGAGACACCCGTAGAGCACCTTTATAATCACCCAGTTGCGTTGTGACATTTGGTAGCTGAGGGAGTCCTGGACTAGGGGGTGTCCGGATGGCCGAACTATCATCATCGGCCGGACTCCAAGACTATGAAGATACACGATTGAAGACTTCGTCCCGTGTCCGGATAGGACTTTCCTTGGCGTGGAAGGCAAGCTTGGCAACACGGATATGTAGATCTCCTACCATTGTAACCGACTCTGTGTAACCCTAGCCCTCTCCGCTGTCTATATAAGCCGGAGGGTTTTAGTCCGTAGGACAACAATAACAACAACAATCATACCATAGGCTAGCTTCTAGGGTTTAGCCTCCTTGATCTCGTGGTAGATCCACTCTTGTACTACCCATATCATCAATATCAATCAAGCAGGAGTAGGGTTTTGTCTCCTGTTACCATCCGCCTAGACGCATAGTTCGGGACCCCCTACCCGATATCCGCCGGTTTTGACACCGACATTGGTTCTTTCATTGAGAGTTCCTCTGTGCCGTCATGATCAGGAAGGATGTCTCTTCCCGTCTTCAAAGATGGTACCATTGCCAAAGGAGCTTTGGCCGCCGGCCAAACTATCCGACTAGGTGGTTTTCTTATGACCGCCTGTTCGGCCGCCGCTCCGACGATGACCTCTCGGGTCATCAAAAGCGATCTTCATGTCAACTCGGAATTTACCGAGCAGCTAGATCCAATGGAGCTCTCTTCCGTAAACGAGCTCTTGGATCACTTCACCGCCCTGGCAGTCGCTACAGACTACAATCAGATTGGGCTTAAAACCAATCTCAGAGAGATTGACTCTCCCCGGGTTACCCATCACGTTGCCGTGGTAGAAGAACAACGCGGCGATTCTCCCCCTGTATTAAAAACCATTTATGTCCGGACTCCTGACCCCTCCATGCCGGATTCCCGCGGAGGGACGGACGTCAATCAAGTACTGAACCTAAAGTCAAGCAGCGGACCAGATTCGTTGGACGACATCCAGCAATCCAAGCTTCCAAATTCGGAAACTTTTCGGCCCTTGAGCCTCAAGTTGGGTAGGGTTCCGGACTTAATTCCACCCGCCCACACAAACATAAGCGATCTATCTCAAATCCGGCAAGAGCCCGCTGAAACAGTACATCATTACTGGGCCAGATTCCTCCTGGTTATGGACAGGATAAAGGACTGCCGTGAGGAAAACGCAATTTCAATTTTCTGCAACAATTGCACGGACAAGGGAATCTTGAACGCCGTAAGTCGTCGCGAAATTACATGCTTCGCCGACCTGGCATCCATAGTACGAAAGTACTGTGCGATGGAGAGTGTACGGAAAACCGAAACTAAGTTTTGGGACAATCCGGCTTAGAACACAACCCTAGTCCGAAACAAAAGGGTGCATCATACTCAGGCACCCGGGACAAAAACCAAAAAGCAAAAACCCCATAAAGGGCATGGAACCGTACTGGAGGGATGGCTCAGCGGACCCTGTAAAATTCATTGTACAGAGTGCGCCACTCCAACTCATTGCCTTCGAGCATGTTGGATACTGCGGCAGGTGGCCAAAAGTAGCGAAGAGCTTCTAGCCCCAGAGACCCACCCCAACAGTACCAGTACGGTATTAACAGTCTTTGAGACTTTCGCATCAAATAATATGTGGAAACGAACAATCCGCAGCCTCGCCGAAGTCTACCAAGTAGCAACAACAAATCCATGGAGCGACACGGCTATCACCTTCAACACCAGCGACGAACCTAAATTCCGAATAGCCTAAGCAGCAACCGCATTGGTCCTCAGTCCAATAGCGGATTAAACCTCATTTATGAGGAAACCCTTCGAAAAATGGAAATAGACTAGAGCCGCATTGAGCGAAGCAGCACAACCTTTAGAGGAATAATCCTTAGTCGGGAAGCACGCTGCACAGGAAAAATTACACTTGATGTGGTGTTCGGCTCGCCGGACAATTACAGGTCCGAGGAGGTCATGTTCCAAGTAGCCCCATTCAGCAGCGGATATCCCGCTTTATTAGGACGAGAGGCATTCGCGATTTTCCAAGCCATACCCCATTACGGGTACATGAAGCTTAAAATGCCCGGTCCCAATGGAACCATCACTCTTGTCAGTGATCCGGACATAGCACTCCGCGCTGAAAAAGACAGTCGCACTAGCCCTAGAGGGACTATCCGAAGCCCTAGCGGCAGAGGAACTCACTACGCTGCGCTCTACGGTGAACAGGGACGATGTGATACTCGATAAGAGATCCAAGTCCACCTCTTTTAAACCAGTGGACGACATAGTCAAATTCCAGGTCCATCCAACGGACCCCACAAAGACGGCCTCCATTGGGGCATTGTTAAGCCCTGATGTAGACGCCGCACTACGAGAATTCCTTCGGGAGAATTGGGACATCTTTGCCTGGCACCCTTCAGATATGCCAGGAATCCCACGCAGATTGGCAGAACACAGCTTAAACATCCTAAAAGGATTCAAGCAAGTCAAACAGGCTCTTCGGCGATTTTCCGAACCCAAAAGACAGGCAATGGGCGAGGAGCTAGCCAAACTATTGGAAGCCGGATTCATCAGAGACATCAAACATCCGGACTGGCTAGCGAACCTGGTAATGGTACCAAAAAAGGACAAATCCTGGCGCATGTGTGTCGATTTTAAAGGCCTTAACAAGGCTTGTCCAAAGGATCCTTTCCCCCTTCCTCGCATCGATCAAATCATCGATGCTACCGCAGGACACGATTCATTGTGCTTCCTTGACGCATACTCCGGCTACCATCAAATTAAGATGGCGGAGGCAGACCAAGCCGCTACGGCATTCATTACTCCATACGGACCATTCTGCTTCAACACAATGCCCTTCAGACTCAAAAACGCCGGCGCAACATATCAGCGCATGATTCAGACATGTCTGGCTTCCCAGATCGGCAAAACAGTGGAGGCATACGTAGACGACGTGGTCGTTAAGACCAAACACGTCGAAACTCTAGTAGACGACTTGAGGCTCACATTCGACAACCTCCAAGCATATGACATTAAGCTCAACCCAGAAAAATGCGTTTTTGGCGTACCAGCCGGAAAGCTCCTGGGCTTCATTGTATCCGGTAGAGGAATTGAAGCAAACCCAGCCAAGATCCGAGCTCTATCGCAGCTGGAGATTCCAATAGACATCAAACAAATACAAAAATTGACTGGATGCGTGGCGGCGCTAAGCCGCTTCATCTCCCGTTTGGGAGAAAAGGCATTGCCCCTCTATCGCCTCCTCAGGCGCACCGAACACTTTGAATGGACGGATGCTGCCACGGGTGGACTCGAAGAAATAAAGGCCATATTGGCAACTAATCCAGACCTGGCCGCGCCCAATTTGGTCGAACCAATGTTGTTATATATCGCGGCAACACATCAAGTTGTAAGCGCGGTGCTCGTCGTCGAACGAGAAACAGAAGGGCATAAATTCCCTCTTCAAAAACCAGTGTACTACGTATCCACTGTCTTAACTCCATGCAAGTCCCGGTACCCGCATTATCAAAAGATAGCATACGCGGTGTTCATGGCATCTCGGAAGCTGCGACACTACTTTCAAGAGTGTTTGATAACAGTGGCTTCCGAAGTACCCCTCAATGACATCATAAACAACCGCGACGCGACGAGCAGGATTGCAAAATGGGCCATCAAGCTCTTACCATTCGACATAACCTACAAACCACGGCGAGCTATAAAGTCGCAAGTCTTGGCTGACTTCATCGCTGAATGGACCTAAGCCGAACTCCCTAAAGAGTACGGCGCATAATCCAATTGGATCATGCATTTCGACGGCTCTAAAATGTTGGCCGGCTTGGGGGCTGGCGTCGTTTTGACGTCCCCAACCGGAGACACAGTCCAATACATACTTCAAATAATGTACACGGACTCCAACTACGCAGCCGAATACGAGGCCCTTCTACATGGTCTCTGGATGGCAATCTCCACGGGCATTCAACGCCTCAAGGTCCGCGGGGATTCAAACCTCACAATATCACAAGTAAATGGAGACTTTGATGCCAAAGATCCGAAAATGGCAGCCTACCGTAACGCCGTCTTAAAAATGTCAGCTCGGTTCGAAGGACTCGAATTCCACCATGTAGCTCGGGATAATAACCAGGAGGCCGACGTGTTGGCGCGCATCGGCGCAAAGCGCGACGCCATCCCTCCAAACATCTTCCTGGAGCGGCTCTTTAAGCCATCCGTAGTATGGGAAGAGGAGTCCAGAAACAACAATCCGGAACCAACCGCACCACCCAACACCGAACATTCTGACACAACCGGTAGCTCAACCAATGACATAACACCTTCAGCCCACGAAATAATGGCAGTCATTGCCCCGTGGACGGAACCATTCCTAGCCTACTTAATTAGGCAGGAACTTCCCGAAGACCAAAATGAGGCCCGCTGCATAGTTCGGCGATCTAAAGCCTACAAGGTCCATGAGGGAGAACTTTATAAGAAAAACACAACCGGAGTCCTTCAAAGGTGCATCTCCGAGGAGGAAGGGCGAAATCTTCTGGCTGAAATTCATGCTAGACTAGGCAGACACCACGCTGCAGCCCAGGCCCTTGTAGGTAAGGCCTTCCGTACAGGATTTTATTGGCCGACGGCCCGGGCAGATGCTCAGGACTTAGTCCAACGATGCGTCGGTTGTCAGCTCTTTGCTAATTAGAGCCACATGCCACCCACTGCCCTCAAAACTATACCCATCACCTGGCCATTTGCGGTCTGGGGGCTTGACATGGTTGGACCCCTTAAAGGGGGAACCCACAAGCAGAAATACCTATTGGTCATGGTGGAGAAATTCACCAAATGGATAGAGGCCAAGCCAGTTAAAACGGCCGAATCCGGACCTGTGATAGACTTCATATCCGGGGTAGTACACTGTTACGGTGTCCCCCACAGCATCATCACTGATAACGGCATGAACTTCACGGCCGACGAGGTTAAACTCTAGTGCAAAAATATGGGCATCAAGCTCGACTACGCTTCAGTCTATCATCCTCAAACCAACGGTCAAGTTGAACGAGCAAATGGTCTAATCATGAGAAGCATCAAACCCAGATTAGTGCGGTCCCTTATGGAATCTAACACGCATTGGGTAGAGGAGCTCAACTCTGTACTCTGGGGGCTGCGGACCACGCCAAACCGTACTACCGGATTCACACCATTCTTTATGGTATACGGTGCAGAGGCAGTTTTGCCCTGCGATATAATTCATGACTCACCTCGAGTGCGCATGTACGAAGAAAGAGAAGCCGAGTTGGATCGGCAGGACAGCTTGGACGCATTGGAGGAGGAGCACGACGTGGCAAAGGCTCGTTCCGCATTCTATCAGCAGCAGGCTCGAAGATATCAAAGCAGAGAAGTACGGGCTAAAACTTACAATGTTGGCGAACTAGTTCTACGCCTGCCGGACAAGAAAAAGGACAAACTCAAGCCCAAATGGGAAGGTCCCTTCATCATCGACCAAGTCCTGACCGGCGGAGCATACCGTCTGCGAAACGCATCGGACAACCGACTCGAGCCGAACCCATGGAACGCAGCCCGCCTCCAAAGATTCTACGCCTAGCGCCGGACTCAGAGTTCGTCTCCTTCCTCCGTCCACATTTTATACTTCAGTTGTCTTTTGTTTCTCTCTTTTCTCCCCACCTTTTCATAAAGCCTTTGAGGGCTGATCTGCGCATTGTCCGCACACACACTTGATGTGCCACTCGCACTCATTATACCTGGGGGCTTCTTTAACAGAAGCTTATTTATACGGTCTTTATGCCCAACACATGTGTCAAACTTCCGCATGTACCTTTTATTCACCATTATATGCATTGATATGACTTAAGTTTTGGCCAAGCTAGGTTGCCTGGCTCCTGTGCTTACCCCTACGTTCCCAATTGTTCGGCTAGGAGTTAAAGGGAGCACGTCTGCAATTGTTACTGCCGAGTCAGCCGGATGTGTACCTCAGACTACGTGAAGCCGAAAGCTAGCGTTCTGAAGGGAATATTCGGTCGGTGACTTGAAAGATGATTTCTTTTTTATTCATTTATCTGCCCCCAGATCCTTTTCTGCTCTTTTCGCAGTCCGGACATGCACTTTAGGGCATGCCTCCCGGGGAAAGGAACCCCTAACGGAACTATTCTCCCTGGAAGATGTTTCTTACTAACCATGTAATATAACATAACTAGTTGGGCACTTGTCTGATAAAGCACTAATGACCCCTACGCCTGGTCTCCATGCATGCCCCGGTTTTTTCATAACCGTGACGGTATTCGGACACACTCCGGACTCTAGGGTCCCGAGGTTGAAGCGAAAAGGTCCGCAAAGACAAACAATCTACAATCCGGCTAGAAGGCATTATACATGTCATTTAAAAAAATACATCGTCACATTGACTGATTGTACTCCTCTTCAATCCCATCTAACAAGCTGTCTAATTTACAGTCCCGTTGGGAATACTTAGCGGCCAATTCTACTTGGCCGTACACTAAGCTCACAGGGATCTCCTTCCCATCAGGCCCCACAGGTCCGACCTCAGCCATGTGGTTCGGATCTGCCTTCTTGTACCGTGTCTTCACCATTGCCCAGCCCTCCCTGACGCCTTGACGACAGGCCGATATCTTCCATAGACGGATGCGTTGCCGTGCTCCCTGAAGCTTCTCCGCAAGCCCTCCAAGACCCTCGGGTAGTGTCGGTGTCAAAACCGGCGGATCTCGGGTAGGGGGTCCCGAACTGTGCGTCTAGGCGGATGGTAACATGAGACAAGGGACACGATGTTTTTACCCAGGTTCGGGCCCTCTCGATGGAGGTAAAACCCTACTCCTCCTTGATTGATATTGATGATATGGGTGGTACAAGAGTGGATCTACCACGAGATCAAGGAGGCTAAACCCTAGAAGCTAGCCTATGGTATGGTTGTTGTAATGGTTGTTCGTCCTACGGACTAAAACCCTCCAGTTTATATAGACACCGGAGAGGGCTAGGGTTACACAGAGTCGATTACAATGGTAGGAAATCTACATATCCGTATCGCCAAGCTTGCCTTCCACGCCAAGGAAAGTCCCATCCGGACACGGGACGAAGTCTTCAATCTTGTATCTTCATAGTCTTGGAGTCCAGCCGATGATGATAGTCCAGCTATCCGGACACCCCCCAGTCCAAGACTCCCTCAGTATCCCCTGAACCAGGCTTCAATGACGATGAGTCTGGCGCGCATATTGTTCAGCATTGCAAGGCGGGTTCCTCCTCCGAATAATTCATAGAAGATTGTGAACACCAGGATAGTGTCCGGCTCTGCAAAATAAATTCCACATTCCACCGTAGAGAGAATAATATTTACACAATTTCAATCTGCTGATGTATTTCGTGGCATGACGTCATTCCACTACCAAGCCTTTACTTGAATCGTTTTTTATTATACCACCTCAGCGCGTTTAGCGAAGCGGTTTCCCTGGCACGTCTTGTTGAAGCAGAGATCGTGTTTACCTTATTCCGGGATCCTCATCAATACGGACGTGGGTAACCCAACCGCGCCCGTTGCCATGCCCCCTCTATCGGAGGTGAGTCCCGAACGGTCATGGGAACGGCTCTTGGTATTCTCCCCCTTTATAATGGGACCAAGGCTCGTTTCTTTTCTTCAATCCTCAATCGAATCTGCTCCTTGCCCCGAGTTCCAACACCCAGAGCCCCAGATTCGAGCGCTTCGGACCTTCAACAATGTCCGGCTCCGACCTACAGGGCCGGTGGATGCCCTCCTCCGTCACGGAAGAGGACGTGCTAAAGCTGCAAGAAGCCAGGTACCTAACCTACGAGATTTCGCATAGGTTGCCTGCCAAAGGGCAAGTCATTCCTACTCCAGAGCCCCGCGAGAGCGTCGTGTTCGTGTCCCACCTCCGTCGGGGTTTAGGCTTCCCGACGGATCCTTTTGTGAGAGGGCTCATGTTTTACTACGGGTTGGAATTCCATGACCTGGCTCCGGAGTCCATCCTCCATATCTCTTCATTCATTTTCGTCTGCGAAGCCTTCCTCCGCATTACTCCCCACTTCGGTTTCTGGCTCAAGACCTTCAACGTGGAGCCGAAGATGATCGAGGGGCGTCAAGCTGAGTTCAGCGGGGCGGTTATAAGCAGAAGGGCCGATGCTCCATGGCCCAAGGGCTCCTTCCAGGAGGAGCTCGGCCTGTGGCACAGGAGTGGTTATATATCAC
The DNA here is from genome assembly GCF_018294505.1 of Triticum aestivum. NCBI lineage: Eukaryota > Viridiplantae > Streptophyta > Magnoliopsida > Poales > Poaceae > Triticum > Triticum aestivum. Next base: position 105,519,305 of record NC_057810.1, read on the forward strand.
TGCACCTAGGGGCAGCAAGCAGAAGCCGCTGCCCATCTTTCGCTCGGGCCCTCCACATCGGCTGATGTCGTGGGTCAACCAAGGGCTCAACTAGGTGCCGTCAAAGGACGTACCCCTACTACAGGGCCGGATTCGAGACCTCCAAGAGAGGGAGATCAGTCTGGTGATGGTGATGCAGGTTATGGTGATTCGGCGCCTCCTACCCTGCAAGCGTTGCCCCCTCCATCTGTGGGAGTTCAATCCCGATGGGCCGCGAGCTCTCCAACACTGCATGGGTACGACACCCGTGGAGATGTATAAATTGTTCTTCGGATCACAAGAGATGTGTCCAGAATTGACCGAGGATTCCGGCCTAAGCTGCAATCGCCCGGATACTCAGGTAAGTGGCCTTGAGTATGAACACATCGTTTGTTTACGCCTTCTTGAATTTTCCTTTTAACCCATCATCTCTTTGAATAGGAGTGGATAGCGCAAGAAAAACTGATACGATGTTCGGCCCCCCTCCCGGAGATCGTGCCGGATCCCGTGCTGGTCAGGATGCTGAAGGTTGCGCTTTCGGAGGAAGGCGAAGGGGAGAACAGGGACACTACCGCCTCCACCAAGGAGGCATTTGAGGAAGGGGGGATCGAGAATCCCTCCCTCCAAGGGGAGAAGAGGACTGCTTCCGAAAACCCGGAGGCCAAGGCCTCGAAACGGGGGAAGAGATCCTTGCCAGAGGGTCCTGCGTCCGGGGAGGCCACGGCCGCCCTATCTCCCCTAAGAAACCAGCCCTCTAGCGAGCCGTAAGTAGAAAAAGGGGGTTCTGTAATAAGAGACATCCCTATTTTTGCTTCTGAGGATAACCGCAGCTTTTACCTTGTAGTTCGGATCTCCATCCTTCTCAGATGAACTCATCTTCGGGGGACCTTCGTCCGGAGATGGTGGAGAGCGAGACGCCTCCGTCCGCCGCACCATCAGGAGGGGCGGACGAACCTGACGTATCATCACGGAGGGTATCCCCGAGTCCGTCGGGGCCGGAGAGTTCGGCACCGGCTGGTGTGCGGCCGGGGGAGCTGAAGGATCTGCTTGAGAGGGCGTCTATTTCAAAAGGTCACCGTTCATTGATGAGTATGGTGATTGGAAGAATTTTGTCCGCTGAAGGCGGGTTGCATGATGCCGTCAGAAGCTTGCTGGCGGGGTTTGAGGTACGCAAAAATGACATACCTTTTGGCAGTTTTGCACATAAAGTGCGCCCTGTATAGATAGTAGCCCCTGAGACTCGGTAGGTTGTCGAGAGCGATAGCGTGCTGAGGATCAAAATCGCAGGTATTGATTTTCGCCTTTCCCATGCAGGTGGCAGATAGTCCGGTGGCCAGCCGGACTGATGGAGTTGCCGAACTAAAGCGGCAACTTGACGTTGCGGATGCGGACATCGCGCTGGTCAATAAGCGACTTGACGAGTCAAAAGGTATGTTTTTCTCCGTGGTCACCTAGTAAGGGAGCCGAAGCCCACTCCCTACAACATGTGTGCTCAATGCAGATGGTGCCGCTGCTGTGGAGAGCCTTCGGGCCGAACTTGCTCGAACCAAGGAGCAGGCTAGAAGGAGTGATGCGGCTGCTTCAAGGGCGGCCGAAGAGCTAGAAGCCGAGAAGGCTGCTCACTGCCGAAGCAGGGAGGAGATGGCCGAAATGGCCGTGAAGTTGAAAGATATTACCGACCGCTATGAGGTTCTTGAAAAAGAACGCCGAGCGGAGCGAGAAGGCCTGAAGAAGGCCACCGCCGAAGCCAAGGATGCCCATTCTGCATTGAGGGCTATAAAGGAGGAGCTGCGCCAGGTCGGAGATATTGTGGCTGGCAAGCCCTTTCTACTGCCCAGGCGGTTTCCAGATCCAAAGTATGCTCAGCTTGGCCAGCTGTGGGGTCTGGAGGATCCGTATATGGACTTAGCGGCGAGTGCGGAAGATGTTGTTGTGCACTTCCGAAGTCAGAAGGATCACGCGACGGAAGAGCTTCTTTGGTCTCAATTCCATAGTCCGGAACGTTCACTTCTGCTGACCGATCGGTTGGCCGAGTGGGCTTAGCTGAATAGACTGTCCAGACTCGCCATGACGGATATCGTGGCTCATGTCTGGCCGGATAGGCCCAAGCCGAAGAGTTATTTTGGCTTATTACAGCAATTCCTTAGGGCGGTGCCGCATGTCAAGGCGATGAAGCGATCGGCCTGCATAGAGGGTGCAAGGATGGCACTCACCCGAGTGAAGACACACTAGACGGAGATGGATGCCACCGCTGTTGCGACCCAGGGTTCGGACGAGAGCCGGTTACCCGCCGAGCACTATTTTGGGGAAGTTCTGCGTGGTGCTCGTGTAATAGAGTCGCAGTGCTCAAAAAATTTTATGTTCAAATGAACTTTGTGATTTATAAAACGATATTTATAGTATAAGCGCTTTTTGTACTTGTGCGTTCAAGTATTGAAATATCTCCTGTGCGGCCGTTAATGTATACTTGTGTATAACCTGTAAGATGGCAGTCTTCGGCTTCAGCCCCCACGCACATAGTGCGGGGGTGTTTGCGAAATAGCGCATTTTCACACTTAATCCAACATCTTGGTCCTGTGAAGGAGGTGGTAGCGTAGCAAACGAGGCAACCGGACTATAATGCTTTATCACTTTCACTTAGCCATAAGAGTTCGAAGGTGGGGCTACGATATAGCCCCTAGGGGCACCACACTCTCCGTATTTGGGGCGTGTGTGTGCCTGACCGGGAAGCGGTCCTTCGTCAAAGCGGAGGAATTCTAAACATTCCAGAGGTCGATCGAGTGGTTGACCAGTCTCTCGCTACATCATGACAGTCAGTTTTCGGCTTTCTCTACTGAGGTGCTCACCTGGCCGAACCGGGGCACAATCGCAGTAGTTCTCCTGGTGCCGCGTTAGCCGATGATACGGAACGTAAGGCAGCAAAACACAGGAGCCGGGCAAACCCAACATTTGACCAAAGACATGATTCAGAGCTGATGCTTATAAGGCCTAACTCGAGACGCCGAACACTCCCTAAGGTGTTCGGTCTTTATGATGATGGGTAAATCAATGCCCTAAGCCCCTAGTGTCCAGGTACACGCAAGGTCCTCTGACATGGCCGATGCCAAAACATCAGCCTCCTCTCTGGTTATGATAAGAAAACCAGGGGATGTATAGCAACAAGAGACAGTAAAAAAGGTTTACGCAGGGTCTTAATCTGAAAAGAATCCTTGCAACGGGTCCCTGCTGCATGTCTGCGCCTGTGTCTCCGTTGTGCTGTATCCTGGACGGGTGTGACACGATGTTCATCTGGAAAAGAGAGGAACTTAGTTTGAAAAGTAATCGTGTCAAAAATGTATTTAAAACAAAGCATGAATAAATAAAGTTGAGCTTTTACTGGCTCCTTATTGCTTATATGCACAGGCCCTCGTAAAGGGGTGTGCGACTAGGGATGTAACGCCCCAGATTCGATGCGCCAGGTGTTTGCCAGTTATTCGCCGTTGTTACCATGTCATTGGCTTGCGTGTTGCTCTTTGCCATGTCAGCATATGCATTTCATACGATGTCATCATGTGCATTCATTTTGCATACGTGTTCATCTCATGCATCCGAGCATTTTCCCCGTTGTCCGTTTCGCGATCCGGCACTCCTATGTCCTCCGGCGTTCCCCTTTTGTCTCCTGTTGTGAGTGGGTGTTAAGCGTTCTCAGAATGGCCCGAGGTTTGCCAAGCGGCCTTGGTATAGCACCGGTAGACCGCCTGTCAAGTTTCGTGTCATTCGGAGGTCGTTTGGTACTCCAACGGTTAACCGGGTAACCGCAAAGCCCTCTTTTGTTGCAGCCCAACACCCCTTCCAAAGTGGCCCAAAGAACAGCCAACTCCTCTCCATGCTCTCGGTCGTTCGATCACGATCGCGTGGCCGAAAACAGCTCCCCATTTGGACTCTCCTAGCTCCCTCTACCTATAAATCTAGCCCCTCCCCCGAAATTCACGGATGATTTCGCAGACGAAACCCTAAAATCGCCCTCCTCCGCCACCGGACGCGTCCGCGACGGCCGGACATGTCTGCCCGCCCCCGCAGCCTCTCCGCAGCCGCCACGTGGCGCCCCTGCGCCCACATCGCCGCCGTCCCGCCGTGCCGATGATCGGCCCGCCCGAGCCCATCCGGGGCCCTCGCGCCGCCCGCCGGCCTCCCCTCGCGCCGCCACCCGGCTCCACTCCCGTCGCCGCCGGCCAGTGCGCCGCCGCCCGGCTCCGGGCCGCGCCGTGCGGTTCGCCCGCCGCCGCCTCGCGCCCGAGGTCGCCGTCGACCCTGCGCGCCACGCCAGCCCCGCCGACCGCGCCTGCCGCCCGAGGCCCCTCGCCGTGCTCGCCGCCTCCGCCGCCCGGCGCGCCGCCGCCGTCCCGCGCCCGGCCCCGCGCTGCCGCCCGTCGGCCCGAGCTCCTCCGCGGCTCGGCCTCCTCGCTCCGCCGCCGGTGCCTCGTCCGGTGCCGCCCCTCGCCGGCCACCGCGCCTCCCGTCGCCGGTGTCCCGCCGCCTCCACCGCGCCCCAGCTCGCCGGAGTCGCTCCGCCCTCGCCGGAGTTCTCATCGGAGCCGGATCTGAGGATCGGGACGAGATCCACTCATCCCCGGATCCAAACGCCACTCCATCTCGGAACCCCTCCGTCCACTCTCCCCGAGGTCCATATTTTCACCAAGTCCCCGAATCCCTGACATTATCATGCCATGTTCATCGCATCATAACTCTGTCATTATCATGCCATTTTCATTTGAGCTCATCTTGATGCCTGAAATGCTGTTGGAAGAGTGCATGTTGATGTTAATCTGCTGAAACTGTTATAACATGCTCATTTGTCATTTTTGCCATGTTTGATGTGTGCATCCTATGAGGTTGATGTCTACATGTGTTTTGATCTATGTCATGCCATCTTCCCAGGGGTGTATGCCATGTATTTTTGTGATCAATGTGGTGACTAGCACAAGCATGCAAACTAGGCTTCGTGATATTGCTGTTTTTAGTCCCTGTTCTGCTGTTATTTTGATGCCATGTTAACTTGATGCTACAGAGAGATCCATGCATATTTTGAGTTACTTCAGTAAGGGTGTTTTGAACATATGGTTTTTTTATATCCATTCATGCCCTTGTTTGCAATTATGGAGTAGCCTAGCATGTCATTTGAGTGCTCTACTTTTGCTTCAAAATGTTTCCTGGCAGATTGTTTACATGTTATTCAATTTAGCCAAGGATGCTATAGTTGATCCTTGCATGCTATGGACTTGTTCTTGACTTGGTTTGTTTCACAAACATGTCTTCTTAATGATGCTATGCTTATATTGTCGTGCAATGACTTGTGGTGAGTGAATCGAGCTTGTTAAGTAGGGTTCATGATGTTGCTGTTTTGCTAGGCTGAATCTGTTATTTCGTGATGCTATATAAACATGTTGCTACTAATCATTCCATGTATAATCTGCAGATGTTCTATAAACATGTTTTGATCTACATCACATCCTCTAACCATCGTGGTTGCATTTATAGCTTGCTGTAGATTGTTCATATCTTGCTCCAAAGTTGCTTGATAATGTTTCTGTCAGCCTGTTAACATTAAGTTCAATGTTTCCATGATTGTTTACTAGTGATCCATGCACCCTATGAACTTGCTCTTGTCATGTATAGCTTCACAAACATGTCTTCTTACTGTTGGTTGCCTTGCCATGCCATGTATTGATTTGTAGTGAGTTGTTCAAGCTCACCAACATGCCTACTTATTGTTGTTCCTTCCATGTATGAATCTGTAATATAACTTGCCATGTTTACATGGGTGCCATCATATCTTCTGATCCTTTTTGGCTTATGGTCAGTAAGGGTCTTTTGATCTATGCAATTAGTAGATTCATGCCATGCCTTTGTTTGCCATGATGAGTTCCTGTAACATGTTGTTTGATAGCTCTAAACATTGCAACCTGATGTTATTTCCTGATATGTCTGAAACTGTTATTATTTGCAATCTTTCCATGTAGTTTTGAGCATGTTCTAGTGATTTCTGGAGATAGCTCAGTGTTCATGTTTTGTTATGCTTTACCTGTACTTCATGCCCATGCCTTTTGTTATTATGTTGGGATGTTGTAGCTTGTTGTTTTGATGCTTGCGATATGCCTAGTTACTGTTATGGACAGATTGTTGCTATGACTTGTATAGTGTGTGTGTGTTGAACCGTTGCTCCGTTTTGAGTGTGCTCTATATGAAACTTGCTTGATTTTGCATGTAGCTTCATATTATCATGTTGCATCCTTGTTTTGGTGTGTTTGCTTGATGTTTGGGTGCATCTTGCATCAATGCCATGTTTAACTTGTTTTGCTCATGTCTTCTAGGCCGTAGCTCCAAATCTAATGAACTTTATATGTAACTTGACTAGAATTTCGTGTAGATCCTCTTGGTGCTCTTTAACTTGCTGTTTAACAACTTCAACTTAATGTTTGTTCAGTTCTGGACCCATTTCGAAATTTGCGTATGAGGACTTACCGGAATTGTTATATGTTGTTCCCGGCCTCATTTAAACTTGCCTTGATGTGTTGTTCTTGTTTGCATCATCTCTTGCCATGGGTACCTTCATGTAGCTTTGCCATGCATCATGCTTGTTGTGCATCATGTCTTGTTCATGTGTGGTGTGTTTACCATGTTGTGTGCTTCTTCTCGATAGTTCCCGTTTCGTTGCGATCGTGAGGATTCGTTCATCTACGTGTGGTTCGTCTTCGTGGCTTCATCTTCTTTGTGGCCTCGTTCTTCTTCCTTGCGGGATTTCAGGCAAGATGACCTCTACCCTGGATCTCACTACTATCATTGCTATGCTAGTTGTTTTGTTCTATCGCTATGCTGCGCTACCTATCACCTGTTTATCAAGCCATCCCAAATTGCCATGAACCTCTTACCCTTGACACCTTTCCTATGCAAACCACTGTTTGGCTATGTTACCGCTTTTGCTCAGCCCCTCTTATAGCGTTGCTAGTTGCAGGTGAAGTTGAAGATTGCTCCATGGTGGACAGGATTATGTTGGGATATCATAATGTCTCTTATATTATTAATGCATCTATATACTTGGTAAAGGGTGGAAGGCTCGGCCTTATGCCTGGTGTTTTGTTCCACTCTTGCCGCCCTAGTTTCCGTCATACTGGTGTTATGTTCCCGGATTTTGCGTTCCTAACGCGGTCGGGTGATTTATGGGACCCCCCTAACAGTTTGCTTTGAATAAAACTTGTCCAGGAAGGCCCAACCTTGGTTTACCATTTGCCTCACCACCACCTATACCTTTCCCTTGGGTCGGCCAACCCAAGGGTCATCTTTATTTTAGCCCCCCCGGGCCAGTGCTTGTCTAAGTGCTGGTCCGAACCAAGCGATGTCCGGCGCCCCCTGGGAAACCAGGGTCTATGCCAACCCGACGTCTGGCTCATCCGGTGTGCCCTGAGAACGAGATATGTGCAGCTCCTATCGGGATTTGTCGGCACAGCGGGAGGCTTTGCTGGTCTTGTTTTACCATTGTCGAAATGTCTTGTAAACCGGGATTCCGAGACTGATCTGGTCTTCCTGGGAGAAGTTCTATTCCTCCGTTGACCGCGAGAGCTTGTCATGGGCTAAGTTGGGACACCCCTGTAGGGTTTAAACATTCGAGAGCTGTGCCCGCGGTTATGTGGCAGATGGGAATTTGTTAATGTCCGGTTGTAGATAACTTGACACCAGATCCGAATTAAAACGCATCAACCGTGTGTGTAGCTGTGATGGTCTCTTCTCGGCGGAGTCCGGGAAGTGAACACGGTTTCTGTGTTATGATTGACATAAGTAGGTGTTCAGGATCACTTCTTGATCATTACTAGTTGATGACCGTTCCGCTTGTTTCTCTTCTCGCTCTCATTTGCTTATGTTAGCCACCATACTTGCTTAGTCGCTGCTGCAACCTCACCACTTTACCCCTTCCTTGCCCATTAAGCTTTGTTAGTCTTGATACCCATGGTAATGGGATTGCTGAGTCCTCGCGGCTCACAGATTACTACAACAACAGTTGCAGGTACAGGTTATGCGATGATCTTGACGCGAGAGTGATGCTTGCTTGCTTGAGTTCTTCTTCTGCTTCTTCTTCGATCAGGGGATAGGTTCCAGGTCGGCAGCCTGGGCTAGCAGGGTGGATATTGTTTGAGTTTCTGTTTATGATTCATCCGTAGTCGGATGTTGTTCTTGGATGATGTATTGTTGTATTCATGTGGCATTGTATGCCTTATGTATGTATCCACATCTATTATGTAATGTTGATGTAATGATATCCACCTTGCAAAAGTGTCTCAATATGCGGGTCTATCCTTGGTGGGACCTTCGAGTTCCTTTTGGATAGGGTCACATATTGGGCGTGACAAGGGAGCCCCTAGCTTATTAATGCCGGACTCGTCTAGCCGTGTCCGGTGTCTTTAACGACCTTTTAATGCCGCATGGACCGGGCATTTTAAGTGTAAGAGACGTGTAGTTGGTATTGCTTTAAAGCGGAGAAAAGCTTCACGTCCCAATAGTGCTTGATGGCTACTCTTGAATGGGGCGATATGAAAGATTAGCTTTTCGCGTCGGAAGTTGTCGGGTGACCCGAACACAACTTCTAGTAGTAAGGAGCCCGTGCACTTGGCGTAATGGCCTGGCGTCACTCCTTTGAAGGAAGTGCGGCTATGGCGAATTTTAGTACGGTCTATCCCCAACTTGCGGATTGTGTCCAGATATAGCAGGTTTAAATCGCTGCCGCCATCCATTAGGATTTGTGTAAATTGTAGTCCGTCGATTATAGGATCCAATATTAGAGCAGTCCATCCTGCGTTTCTAATACCCCTGGAATAGTCCAGGTGGTCGAAAGTATTTGACATCCACTCTCGAGGTTCCGCTGGGGTGGACCGTGCGACACCTACTTTGGCGGGTGCTGCACTGTTGTTCCGTATTATCACATGAAGTGAATTTACTGTTTTGACTTCTTTTGGGAAAGTCTTTTGTTTTCCGGTGCTCTGCTGGTGAGGTTCGTCATCATCCTCGCTTGGCGTGTCGAGCCCCTTGTGCTCGGCGTTTAGTTGGCCGGACTGTTCGAAAACCCAACAATCCCGGTGGATGTTGTTTGCAGGCTTCCCGGAAGTACTATGGATTTGACATATCCGATCCAAAATTTTGTTCAGGTTGCATAGCTCGTCGCTGTTGTCCTTAAGAGGCAGTGTTTTATTGTTCTGCCGCGAGCTTTTGAACCCGGCGTTGACCGCCGTGTTCTTTGGGCTTTTTTCTTTATTTCGGCGCTGATCCTTTCTGCGCCGCGATTTTCCGTTTCCATCTCTTATCTCTGATGTACTCGGGTTGCTGGTGCTGCATCTTGCTAGCCAGCTGTCCTCCCCCGCGCAAAAGCGGGTCATGAGGCCTGTTAGCGCGGCCATTGTTCTCGGCTTCTCTTGGCCGAGGTGTCTGGCGAGCCATTCGTCTCGGACGTTATGTTTGAAAGTTGCTAAGGCTTCGGCATCCGGACAATCGACTATTTGGTTCTTTTTGATAAGGAACCTGTTCCAGAATTTGCGCGCTGATTCTCTGGGCTGTTGAGTTATGTGACTTAAATCGTCTGCATCCGGAGGGTGGACCTAAGTCCCCTGAAAATTTGCTCTAAACGCGTCCTCGAGCTCTTCCCAACATCCAATGGTATTTTCTGGGAGGCTTTTGAGCCAATGGCGAGCTGGCCCTTTGAGCTTGAGGGGTAGATATTTTATGGCGTGGAGATCATCTCCTCTTGCCATGTTTATGTGCAGGATATAATCCTCAACCCAGACTCCGGGGTCTGTTGTTCTGCTGTATGCCTCTATGTTTACGGGCTTGAACCCCGCTGGGAATTCATGATCCAGCACCTCGTCGGTGAAACATAGTGGGTGTGCGGCGCCCCTGTATTTGGGTGTGCCGTTATCTTCGAATACTCGACGTGTTGTGTTCCTTCCTGGGGCCCTCTTCTTTGGCCCATAAATGGACCTACCGGGCCATCCGTTTTGCGAGGGTCTTTATGCGTGTCATGTGCCGGCTTATGTGCGGTGCCGCTTGCCGCTCTTGGCCTGTCATCTGGTCGCCTATCCGGCCAGGCGGCCTCTTTGCTTTTTGATTGTGGGGGCTCTACGGCCTCCTCGTCGAATTCTGCCAGCAGCTTGCGCTTCGGGTAGCTCTTTGTTTGGTGGCTATTGCCATATTTGTCTGTGGTCTTGAGTACTTTGCTCCACCACATTTTGAGTATGTCTTCCGCTGCTTTGAGTTTCCGTTTTTCCTTCTTCAAACTTCTTGCAGTGGCGACAAGCCTTTTTCGAAGATTCTTGTGCTCCGGTGGTGTGAGACCATCTGGAATGTTGTTTTCGCCGGGGATGGATTGATTATCCGATTCCTCCTGCTCGGATGGTTGCTTGGTTGCATGTTCATCGCCCGCTGGCTTGCCCTGCTCTATGGCTGGGTCATTATGGGTGCTGCTGTTATCGGGGTGGGACTTGGGGCGGCGCTTGCGTCGCCGTCTTGGTTGTTTTTCGGGGGAATTATCCTTTGCCATGTCGCGTTGTTCCTCGTTATCGCTCCCTTTTGGAGTGTCCACCATATATACATAATGAGTTGAGGTGGCCTTCCAGTGCCCCGTAGGCGCTAGTTCTTGATCGTCTCCGGCATCGTCGTCCATACCGTCGATGTCTTCGGAGTCGTAGTCTAGCATGTCTGTTAGATCGTCGACAGTAGCTACAAAGTGGGTGGTGGGTGGTTTTCGAATTTCTTTGTCGTCCGCATCCCAACCATCCTGACCGCAGTCTGGCCAGGGCTCATCCTGACCGATGTCGCCAAAGGGTGAGTGCTGAAAGATGTCTACAGCGGTGAACTCCATGATCGGCGCCCAATCGGATTCGATCGGCAAGGGCGCCGGAGGTTCGGAGTCACAAGCTTTGCAAGGGACAAGGTCGGTATTCGGCTCTATCGCCGTAGAAGTTGCAGCCCTCGAGGCGATGTCCAACCACCTGTCCTCGATCTGCGCGGTCGGCTCCGAACTATGGGTCAGAGCGGACTTGTGTGCGGCCTCCAGGGTACTGTCCGGCGGCAGAGTTAAGTCATGCCCATCGTGACAGCGCGGCACGCTTAGCTGTGGCACGAATCCATCGAAGATCAAGTCTCCGCGGACGTCAGCCGTGAAGTTTAGGCTTCCAAATCTGACCTAATGGCCAGGGGCGTAGCTTTCGATCTGCTCCAGATGGCCGAGTGAATTGGCCCGCAGTGCAAAGCCGCCGAACACGAAGATCTGTCCGGGGAGAAAAGTCTCACCCTGGACGGCGTTGTTGTTGATTGAAGAAGCCATCAAGCCTATCGGTGACGACACAGAGGAACTCTCAATGAAAGCACCAATGTCGGTGTCAAAACCGGCGGATCTCGGGTAGGGGTTCCCGAACTGTGCGTCTAGGCGGATGGTAACAGGAGACAAGGGACACGATGTTTTTACCCAGGTTCGGGCCCTCTCGATGGAGGTAAAACCCTACTCCTGCTTGATTGATATTGATGATATGGGTAGTACAAGAGTGGATCTACCACGAGATCAAGGAGGCTAAACCCTAGAAGCTAGCCTATGGTATGGTTGTTGTAATGGTTGTTCGTCCTACGGACTAAAACCCTCCAGTTTATATAGACACCGGAGAGGGCTAGGGTTACACAGAGTCGGTTACAATGGTAGGAGATCTACATATCCGTATCGCCAAGCTTGCCTTCCACGCCAAGGAAAGTCCCATCCGGACACGGGACGAAGTCTTCAATCTTGTATCTTCCTAGTCTTGGAGTCCGGCCGATGATGATAGTTCGGCTATCCGGACACCCCCAGTCTAGGACTCCCTCAGGTAGGGAGACGGATGGCCATAAGGCCTGGGCGACGCCACTCATCCCCTGCCGAACACGTTCATGCAGTTGCAGCAGCTCGGGAAGTTGGTCACCCGTTGAACCGGGCATTTCCTCCGCAGGGCGACCTGTGAGCACACCTACAGACACATTTCTGTCAATCGACTTCCTCGCCGAACTCTTCTTTTCAAAAGAGTTTGCTCAAGCACTTACTGTAGATGGCACGACGAAGCCGCTGATTCTCGTTCACGGAGCCAGACAGCTGGGCCCGAACACCCTTTAGCTCTTCTCCAAGCTGGGTGTGGGCATCTTGGAGTTTGTTCCTCTCCTGCTGCACCTTCGTAAGCACCCTCTCGCCGGCCTTCAGCTTGCGCAGTAGCTGTTGCTTGTCCGGATCCAGTCCGGCAAAATCTGCAATATTATTGTCAGACTTATATGCACGCCGCACACCGCTTATCTTTTTGAAATATGTGTTACCGGAGGGGGTCTCTGTGTCTCCTCCTGCGGCGACTAGGGCGGCCTCAAGTTGGGCCTTGCACTCTTGTAGCTCCTGGGACAGTTGGGTATTCTTCTCTGTAAGATCCTACATATCAAATGATCCTTAAATCAGTTATTATAACTACTTTAAGTCTCGGGGGCTACTGGCATATACAACTATTAAAATCCCTTACCCGTATGTCTTTCACATACTGCTCCGTGGCTCTGGTTAAACCATCTTGAGCGGCACGGAGGTGCGCGTCTCCCGCGTTAAAGGCATTCAACGCCTCCGGGGAGAAACACGCGTCACGAAGAACTGTCCGGTGGCGCCTGTGATTCATGGCGCTCTCCAGCTCAGACCTGGTGGCGGACAGCCTGTTGGCATCCTCCGTTGGAGGAGCATCCGACTCGCGCCTTGCGCTCACCTCCCCCCCGGACCAGGTGTTGGGGCCTGGTTGGCGGAGGCTTGGTTGGCAACCTCTCCGGGCACAGTCCGGCGAGCGCTCTTTCTCCTAGAAGAGTCATGAGCATTAACATACTTCATAGGAGTCTTTTCCTTAAAAACGGCGGCGTGACATACCTTTGCGGCGACGTTTCAATTCGCACCGCACCCCTCTTCCGCCTGCTGGGCCGAACTGACCCTGGTTGGTCAGCACCGCAGGATCAGCTTCCCGCGCTGAAGGCACCTCTTGCGGGACACCGTTGGTATACGGTGGTCAGAAATAAGCACGGACGAAAAATGGTGTCAGGGCTCCGGTCATAGTTACCTGGGAAGCCGGAGATAAACCGGGGTAGTCAGCCGTAATGGCGACTAGAGCATTGTCCATGCTAAGTTGATGGAACACCTCGTCAATCAGCTCCACCTTTATGTCCAGATCCTCTTCGGAGGCCGGATCAAGGGATCTTCCCGGATCCTCGGGTTGTGGAGCCGGACTATGTATGCCCTCCACATCCCGACGCAGATCCTGCGTCGAAAACATAAAGTAAGACACTTAACTTTGAAAGCACGGATCGGATAGATAAATGTTCACTTACCCAGCTCCGAGGGTTATTCATGGAGAAACCATTCAATGGACTCGTTTGGAGGAAGTCCTCCTTTTCCCCCTTGTACAAGCCGGACAGGATCTTCACCAGATCTGCGGCCGATCCCGGCCCCTTGCGGCCATGACGGGTGGCGTCATTCTCCCCGTTGAAATCCCACATGGGGTGGCCCCTATATTGGAGCGGCTCCACCCCTCGCATAATGCACATGGCCATGACTCCAATCATGGTCAATCCGGAATGAGCCAGCAACCTTATCCAGCCCATCAGATAATGGACGCTCCTGTCCTCCTCTTGTTGAGGGCTCCGCGGGCGCTAACTCAGGCGTTTCTTCAGAGGAGCGTTGCTGAACTCCGGGAGGCCGATCCGAATTGGGTCCGGCAGTGGAGCATCTTCCACATAAAACCTATCCGAAGGCCAGTCTTCGGACGCCTTCTTTGTGGTTCCGGATAGATATCCGGTCCCGGTGATACGCCATATTTCGGCTCCGCCCACTTGATATATCGACCCCTCGTGAGAGCAGGGTACGAGGCAAAACAATCTTTTCCACAGCGTGAAATGGGGCTCGATGCCCAAGAATAGCTCACAAAGAGCTATGAAACCCGCAATGTGCAGAATGGAGGCGGGCGTGAGGTGATGAAGCTGGAGTCCGTAGAACTCTAGAAGCCCCCGGAGAAACGGATGTACGGGAAATCCAAGCCCCCTTATTAGATAAGGGACGAAGCACACCCGGTCTCCTTTGGAGGGACTGGGGGTGGTCTCCACCTGCTTTCCACATTTGTAGGTGGCCAGCCCGGCTCAAACGGGGACCATAAAGGCCGGAGGGAGGTATCCCTCCACATGAAGCGTCACCAGCTTGCTGTGCGGGACTGAACATCTCCCCCAATCTCCTGGCTGAGGGATGGGGGCGCGAGAGGAGGAGCCGCGTCAACAGTCCATGATGGAGTGGATTTTTGTCAGAAGCGCTCCAATGAGTACTCGAGGGAGGAGGATGGTGTGATTTGGATTTGGATTCTTGCCTCTCTTATAGGCAGCTTATTCGTGTAGCTAGGGGGTAAAATGTAAAAATACCCTGACCTTTCGCATTCGTACGACACGTGGAAGAGGGCCATTATTGGGTGTGGAAGCCAAGGAGCGCAACATTTATAAGGAAGGCGGACACTATGCGGCAAGCACATGGAATTTGGAGGAGAACCCGCCTTGCAACGCCGAAGACAATATATGCGCCGGACTCGTCGTCATTGAAGCCTGGTTCGGGGGCTACTGAGGAAGTCCTGGACTAGGGGGTGTCCGGATGGCCGAACTATCATCATCGGCCGGACTCCAAGACTATGAAGATACAAGATTGAAGACTTCGTCTCGTGTCCGGATAGGACTTTCCTTGGCGTGGAAGGCAAGCTTGGCAATACGGATATGTAGATCTCCTACCATTGTAACCGACTCTATGTAACCCTAGCCCTCTCCGGTGTCTATATAAACCGGACGGTTTTAGTCCGTAGGACAGCAATAACAACAACAATCATACCATAGGCTAGCTTCTAGGGTTTAGCCTCCTTGATCTCGTGGTAGATCCACTCTTGTACTACCCATATCATCAATATCAATCAAGCAGGAGTAGGGTTTTACCTCCATCGAGAGGGCCCGAACCTGGGTAAAAACATTGTGTCCCTTGTCTTGTGTTACCATCCGCCTAGACGCATAGTTCGGGACCCCCTACCCGAGATCCGCCGGTTTTGACACAGACAGTAGCACACAAAGTGTTCCTCTGGTAAGCGGGAGTTACATAATCTCATAGTCATAGGAACATGTATAAGTCATGAAGAAAGCAATAGCAACATACTAAACGATCAAGTGCTAAGCTAACGGAATGGGTCAAGTCAATCACATCATTCTTCTAATGATGTGATCCCATTGATCAAATGATAACTCATATCTATTGTTAGGAAACTCAACCATTGATCAATGAGCTAGTCAAGTAGAGGCATACCAGTGACACTATGTTTGTCTTTGTATTCACACATGTATTATGTTTCCGGTTAATACAACTCTACCATGAATGATAAACATTTATCATGATATGAGGAAATAAATAATAACTTTATTATTGCCTCTAGGGAATATTTCCTTCAGTCTCCCACTTGCACTAGAGTCATTAATCTTGTTCACATTGCCATGTGATTTAACACCAATATTCACATATGTCTGTGATTAACACCCACAGTTCACATCATCATGTGACCAACACCCAAAGCGTTAACTAGAGTAAATAATCTAGTTCAGATCGCTATGTGATTAACACCCAAAGTGTACTAAGGTGTGATCATGTTTTGCTTGTGAGAGAAGTTTAGTCAACGGGCCTGTCACATACAGAGTCGTATGTATTTTGCAAATATTCTATGTCTACAATGCTCTGCATGGAGCTACTCTAGCTAATTGCTCCCACTTTCAATATGTATCCAGATTGAGAGTTAGAGTCATCTGGATTAGTGTAAAAGCTTTCATCGATGTAACTCTTTATGACAAACTCTTTTATCACCTCCATAATCGAGAAACATCTCCTTAGTCCTCACTAGGGATATTCTTGACCGATGTCCAGTGATCTACTCCTAGATCAAAATTGTACTCCATTGCCAGACTCAGAGCAAGGTATACAATAGGCCTGGTACACAGCATAGCATACTTTATAGAACCTATGACTGAAGCATAGGGAATGACTTTCATTCTCTTTCTATTTTCTGCCGTGGTCGGGATTTGAGTCTTACTCAATTTAACACCTTTGTAACACAGGCAAGAACTCTTTCTTTGACTGTTCCATTTTTAACTACTTCAAAATCTTGTCAAGGTATGTACTCATTGAAAATCTTATCAGGCATCTTGATCTATCTCAATAGATCTTTATGCTCAATATGTAAGTAGCTTTACTTAGGTCTTTCTTTTTAAGAACTCCTTTCAAACACTCCTTTATGCTTTCCAGAGAATTCTACATTATTTCTGATCAACAATATATCATTCACATATACTTATCAGAAAGGTTGTAGTGCTCCCACTCACTTTCCTGTAAATACAAGCTTCACCGCAAGTCTGTATAAAACTATATGCTTTGATCAACTCATCAAAGCGTATATTCCAACTCCGAGATGCTTGCACCAGTCCATAGATGGATCACTGGAGCTTGCACACTCTGTTAGCACCTTTCGGATTGACAAAACCTTCTGGTTGCATCATATACAACTCTTCTTTAAGAAATCAATTAAGGAATGTAGTTTTGACATCCATTTGCCAAATTTCATAAAATGCAGCAATTGCTAACATGATTTGGACAGACTTTTAAGCATCGATACGAGTGAGAAAATCTCATTGTATTCAACACCTTGAACTTGGCGAAAACCCTTTTCGATAATTCAAGCTTTGTAGATAGTAACACAACTATCAGCGTCCGTCTTCCTCTTGAAGATCCATTTATTCTGTATGGCTTGCCGATCATCGGGCAAGTCAACCAAAGTCCACACTTTGTTCTCATACATGGATCCTATCTCAGATTTCATTGCCTTAAGCCATTTCGCGGAATCTGGGCTCATCATTGCTTCCTCATAGTTCATAGGTTTGTCATGGTCAAGTAATATGACCTCCAAAACAGGATTACCGTACCAGTCTGGTGCGGTTCTTACTCTGCTTGACCTACAAGGTTCGATAGTAACTTGATCCGAAGTTTCATGATCATCATCATTAACTTCCTCACTAATTGGTGTAGGCATCACTGGAACTGATTTTTGTGATGAACTAGTTTCCAATTTGGGAGAAGGTACAATTACCTTATCAAGCTCTACTTTCCTCCCACTCGCTTCTTTCGAGAGAAACTCCTTCTCTAGAAAGGATCCATCTTAGCAACGAATATTTTGCCTTCGGATCTGTGATAGAAGGTGTACCCAACAGTTTCCTTTGGGTATTTTATGAAGACACACTTCTCCGATTTGCGTTCGAGCTTATCAGGTTGAAACTTTTTCACATAAGCATCACAGCCCCAAACTTTAAGAAACGACAACTTTGGTTTCTTGCCAAACCACAGTTCATAAGCGTCTTCTCAACGGATTTTGATGGTGCCCTTTTTAAAGTGAATGCAGGTGTCCCTAATGCATAACCCCAAAACGACAGTGGTAAATCGGTAAGATACATCATAGATTGCACCATATCCAATAAAGTGCGGTTAAGATGTTCGGACACACCATTACGTTGTGGTGTTCCATGTGGCATGAGCTGTGAAACTATTCCACATTGGTTTTAAATGAAGGCCAAACTCATAACTCAAATATTTGTCTCTGCGATCATATTGTAGAAACTTTATTTTCTTGTTACAATGATTCTCGACTTCACTCTGAAATTCTTTGAACTTTTCAAATGTTTCAGACTTGTGCTTTATTAAGTAGATATACTCATGTCTGCTCAAAACATTTGTGAAGGTCAGAAAATAATGATACCCGCCACGAGCATCAACACTCATTGGACCGCATACATCGGTATGTATTATTCCCATCAAGTCAGTAGCTCGTTCCATTGTTCCGGAGAACGGAGTTTTAGTCATCTTGCCCAAACGGCACGGTTCGCAAGCATCAAATGATTCATAACCAAGTGATCCCAAGAATCCATATTTAATGGAGTTTCTTCATGCGCTCTACACCGATATGACCCAAATGGCAGTGCCACAAATAAGTTGCACTATCATTATCTACTTTACATCTTTTGGCATCAGTACGATCGAGATCCAACAAACTATTTTTATTGGGTGTATGACCATCAAAGGTTTTATTCATGTAAACAAAACAACAATTATTCTCTGACTTTAAATGAATAACAGTATTGCAATAAACATGATAAAATCATATTCATTCTCAACTCAAATGCCAAATAACATTTATTTAGGTTTAACAATAATCCCGAAAGTATAGGGAGTGTGTGATGATGGTCATATCAATCTTGGAACCACTTCCAACACACATCGTCACTTCTCCCTCAACTAGTCTCTGTTTATTATGTAACTCCTGTTTCGAGTTACTAATTTTTAAGCATACGAACAAGTATCAAATACCCAGGGGCTACTATAAACACTAGTAAGGTACATATGAATAACCTGTATATCAAATATACCCTTGTTTACTTTGCCATCCTACTTATCCACCAAATATTCAGGGTATTTCCGCTTCCAGTGACCATTTCCTTAGCAATAAAAGCACTCAGTTTCAGGATTTTGTCCAGCTTTGGGCTTCTTCACGGGAGTGACAACTTGCTTGCCATTCTACTTGAAGATTACCTTTCTTTCCCTTTGCCCTTTTCTTGAAACTAGTGGTCTTGTCAATCAGCAACACTTGATGATCTTTCTTGATTTCTACCTTCGTTGATTTCAACATCACGAAGAGCTTGGGAATCGTTTTCGTCATCCCTTGCATACTATAGTTCATCACGAAGTTATAGTAACTTGGTGAGAGTGACTAGAGAACTCTGTCAATCACTATCTTATCTGGAAGATTAACTCCCACTTGATTCAGGCGATTGTAGTACCCAGACAATCTAAGCACATGCTCACTAGGTGAGCAATTCTCCTCCATCTTTTAGCTATGGAACTTGTTGGAGACTTCATATCTCTCAACTCTGGTATTTTCTTGAAATATTAACTTCAACTCCTGGAACATCTCATATGGTCCATGACATTCAAAACGTCTTTGAAGTCGCGAGTCTAAGCCGTAAAGCATGGTACACTAAACTATCAAGTAGTCAACATATTGAGCTAGCCAAACATTCATAACGTCTGCATCTGCTCCTGCAATAGGTCTGTCACCTAGCGGTGCATCAAGGACATAATTCTTTTGTGCAACAATGAGGATAAACCTTTGTAACATCCCAATTTTTCAATTTGGAATGTTATACACTAGATCATCATTGCATATCATATTTTATTGCTGTTGGTTTGATCCTAGAAATTCTAAGCAACTCAAGGACCCTCGGAGAGAGTTGGGGATTTCGTTATTTTCATATTTGAGTTTTCTCGAATTTTGAAAATGGGATCATTCGATTTTATTTATTTTATCTTCAAATATTTCAACTATAAAAATATGAGAGAGGGAAAAAATGACTTTCCCAAAATAAAGAAATATTGAGGATTTAATAAAAAAATCAAATAAGATTTATTTTCGTAGTTTTGGCTATTTTATTTGAATTTAGGAAAAATTGCACGTTTTCAAAACTGCATTTTAGGGCCAAGAAAATGTTTATCTTGTTCTAAATATTTTATTTAGATGGTGAAAATTGGTTTTGGCATTTTTAGATTTTTATTTATTTTCTAGGATTTTTCTTATTTCGGCGGAATTATTAAAAAAAATCTCCGCGCCCGACTGGGCCGAAGGCCAAGCCGAGCCAGGCTGGCCCGCGCCAGCGCCACCACCGCCGTGTCGCCGCCGGGCTCAGGGAGTCCGACCCCGAGCCGCGGCCGCCTTGCCCCCTCCCCAAGCCGGCCGAGCCCCCCCTCTTAAATATCCCGCTGCCGCCACCCCACCCTGCCACCCGTCGCCCCGCAACAGCAGCAATCGAAGCCGCCGCCGCCGTCGCCGCTGCCGCTAAGCGCCGCCGCCAGGAGCCGTCGCCGCCGCATCCCGTCGCCGGCGCCGCAGCCCTGCCACCCCCGCGCCGTCCCTCCGTCTCGCCGGAGCCGCCAGAGCCCCACCGGAGCCGAGCCGGAGGTATAACCGCCGCCGCTGCCGTTGTACCGTTTTAAAAAAAATCGATTCGGTTTTTCTTTAGAAACCCTAGATTCGTTTTTTAATAGATCGGTTTTATGTTTTTCTTTTTTGGTTTATTTTATTAATGAGCGTTCGCCCGTTTGTTCGTTTTAACGAACGAATTAGCCGTTTAGTTTCAGTTAACGAATGTTCGTTCGTTAATCTGTTCGTCAGTTTCTCTTTTTCTCGGATTTTTCCGTGATTATTTCTGATTGAGATTTCTGATCCGATTTTCGTTCTAGTATAACTTTTCGCTCGTTTATTGGAATCAGGCGATTCAAGCGCCTAGAGTTTCGTCTCGAAACCCTCTTTCCATTTAACCTAGTTAAACAAGATTTTGTTTTTGTAAAATTTGACTTAGATCCAGATTAGTAAACGAAGCTTGTTTCTTTCGCCGTTTGATTTTTCGTTTCTTCGTTTGATTTGATTCTTTTTGCAAACCGGAGTTCTTAACTTGAACTTTCTGGTTAGATCTCTTATTTGAGTTTTACCCATGCATTAGATGAGTACTTATTGTATGCTTGTTTGTTTGCGATAGAGTACCCAGAGTGCACTGCTTGCTACTTTGAATCTCTAGGTTTCGCGGATCATCAGCAAGGCAAGTAACACTTTGATCATACCTCGTTTCATACCCAATTTTTATGCATTAGTTTCAACCCTCAAACAATTGCATGATTATGATCTGATTAAATTGTGGGTTTTGGGAAGTAGATGAGGTAGTACCTATCACCTGTTTTATTATCAATCCCTGGGGAGTTACTCTATGTTTGCTTATTATGCCATGCTATGCTAGTAGACGTGGATTGGATGAGTGTTTCCATGACAGATGTGAGATTGTTAATTAATGGTTTATTTAAGATGGCAACTTAAACACACATCTGGGTGGATTGAGGCACCTGGGTATTCCAGCGACTGCCTGTTTTTCTTTATGGACCGCCACCCAGGCTCAAAGGGATCATGAGATTATTCATGCTAGAAACTTCCATGTGTAGCCACAAGCTACTATGGGCTGTAGCATAGTTGACTAAGTCATGCGAACTCTTACAGTAGTGGACTAGCAGATGTAGGGGATGTAGGTTGGTACTGTCTACCCGATCGTAAGGTGCTAGCGCTTCTGAAAGACTATGTCTCGGTCATCTGCTTCTCAAACATCATGTAGTGCGAGAATCCCAATGGAGGAGATCAAGTCTTGTGGGTAAAAGTGCGCAAATCTTTGTAGAGTGTATAAACTAATCATGGTTAGCCGTGTCCCCGGTTATGGACATCTTGATTATCTAGTACTTGGATTATCATGTGAATCTCATCATGTTACTTTAATTAGTGTTGTTGGGTTTTTAATGATGATGCTTAATTGGGATTGAGAATGCTGTCAACCATTCTCAATGTTTAACAACCAGCATGATAGTTAAATAAAATTTATTACTTTGCAGTAGGGAAAAATTGGCTTTATGCAAAACTGTAACCATAGAGCTTTCCACCAGCCATATATGCATGTAGTATACCTTTATTCTTTCATACTCTCTATGTGTTACATTGCCAGCATATTCCATGTGCTGACCCATTTTCTGGCTGCAACATTCATGTTGCAGACTTTTCAGAAAACGAGTAAGGTGCCTATTAGGTCGTGGTTCTATACTCAGTGATGTCGTTGGAGTTGATGGACTCACTTATCTTCCAAGCCTTCCGATGTTATCATTATTAGATGGCCTTAGGCCATATTTATTGTAATAAGTTCTCTTTTGAGACATTCGATGGAATAAGTGTGTGGTTGCTACTCTGTTATAAATCCTTCAAGTACTGTGTGTGTCAGCATTACTGA
The DNA here is from genome assembly GCF_018294505.1 of Triticum aestivum. NCBI lineage: Eukaryota > Viridiplantae > Streptophyta > Magnoliopsida > Poales > Poaceae > Triticum > Triticum aestivum. Next base: position 105,541,298 of record NC_057810.1, read on the forward strand.
TCCAGGGATGACACTAAAGCAAGAGATCAGACTATTTGAGGTCTGGTCGCTACAAGATGGTATCAGAGCACATGCTGACTATAGGACACGACCACTAAGCTAAAGCCCTATATCACTACTCACTCTTCTCATTTCTGACTCCTCATCTTTTCTACTCTTTTAGGATGGCGGACGCAAGGAACAAGTTCACGCAACCGGATGAAGATACACCCTTTGGACGACACCTGAAGGAAGTCACTAGATACCTGAATATCGGAGTACCAAACTTCACCGGGACCTACAACGCCACTTTACCTGAAGAGGAGCGCTGGATGATTCAAGTTTAAGTCCCAGGAAGGACGTTCATGCCCGTCCCTGAGCATAGAGTTTTCCTTTGATGCACCAACCTGGAGTCTAGGAAAGAGCATGGCAGCCCACATCACAATGGGACGTATCGGAGAAGTTTACCACTATGGGCGCCGAGATGAGAATGGGAGATGATCAGCACCAGGAAGGATAGATCAATTGCAGCTTTCATCCAGGAGTTAAACCAGCACATTCAACGCCAGGAGAACCAGATATGCACAGGCATGATAGACCTGAAGAAGGCCATGACCAAGATCACGGAGCTAGAGGAAGAACTCAAGTCTACACGCGATGGATATGAGGAGGAAATAGCAACACTAGTGGAGAAGAACGATGATCTAAAGAAGAAGCTGAAAGTATTCATGGGATTTCCCGCGACTGGAGGAGAAGACGATGATTGGACTTGTCCAGAGAACTACATCATCATCGACGACATCGGCTTGGACCCAGACGATAGCGATGACGACTATGTTGGTGAAGCTGGAGCAGATATCATGGAGTCTTCATCGGAGTAGTTTTTTCTAGTCGACCACCATAATAGTAGTAGTATTCCCCCATGTATCTAGTATAGCCGGTGCACTTTTGTAACGATAGTTAGACCATTGTATGCCCTAGTTTGATTGAATGAAGTGATTTTGTTTGCTTTGGTCTCATGTGCATATGGGTAGTGTTTTCCCTCTAGACCTCATTCTATTCTATATTCTCATCTCTTCTAAACCCTCATATGCCTCTGAGATGTGACAATGGATTTGCTTTCCCACCGGAGCTCACTGAGTTGATCCAGCAGCAGAATGCCTTGATGCAGTTGCTAGTACAAAATCAGAATCAGGGGAACAACAACAACAACAACCCACCACCACCACCACCTGTTGATCACTTAACCCGTTTTCTTAGGCTGAATCCGTCGGTGTTCTCCAGTAGCACCGAGCCCATAGTTGCAGATGATTGGCTCCGCAAGACAACAAGGGAGTTAACCACTACAGGATGCACATATGCGGAGAGGGTGCGTTTTGCCGCACATCAGCTTGAAGGACCCGCAGCATCATGGTGGGAGAATTTCACAGCCACTTATCCTATCCACACTGTCACATGGGATCAGTTTTAGCACGCTTTCCATACTGCCCATGTTTCAGCAGGAACTATGGCCATGAAGAAGCATGAGTTTCGCAACTTGCGCCAAGGAGGATGGACAGTTGGCCAGTATGCGGATGACTTTAGTAAGCTAGCACGTTATGCCCCAGATGACGTTGCTACGGATGCAGCTAAGCAGGAAAAGTTTCTGGAAGGACTGAATGATGAGCTGAGCATGCAGTTGATGGTAGCAACTTTCAACAACTACCAGGAGTTGGTAGATAGTACTCTTATGATTGAAGGGAAACATCAGCAGATTGAGAACCGCAAGAGGAAGTATGGACAAGGGAAGTACAATTCTGGAGCTCAGCAGAAGCCACGATTTACCCCGAAATCGGGAGGACATTTCCAGCATATCCATGAAGGAGGTAGCATGCACAACGATAATGGCCCCAAGAATGGTAACGGGAATGGAGGAAGCAATGGCCAGAACCGTACCCACCCGTCAACACCAGCCAAGAAAGATCTGAGACAAGTCATTTGCTATAAGTGCCAGAAGAACGGACATTATGCCAATGAATGTCCTGAAGCCCAGAATGGAAACGACAATGGAAGATCAGGGAAGAAGCCGAACCCTCTCAATCGGGGACAGGTGAACCACGTTAACGTGGAGGAGGTTGAAGCTCAGCCAATGCAGTAATAGGTAAGTTTTTGGTTAAGTCATTTACTGCAATCATTCTTTTTGATACTGGTGCATCGCATTCGTACATCTCAAGGGGATTTGTGGATAATTATAAACTGCCAACCCAAGCCCTTAGGTCACCCATGTTAGTAACCTCACCTGGAGCAGAGTATATGGCTAGTCTATGGTGTGATAGATTACCATTAAGGATTGGTAACTATGTGTTTCCCTCAGACCTAATAGTATTGGAATCACCAGGATTGGATGTGATATTAGGCATAGATTGGTTATCGAAGTATGGAGGGAACATTGAATGCGCCAGTAAGACGATTTTGCTTACAACGCCAGAAGGAAGAAGGCTCAAGTATGTATCCTGGCATGAGCCGAAGAGGACCCAAGTAAATTCCTTATCAGAGTTGTGCAGGAGGAAGTACCAGTGGTGAAGGATTTCCCTGACGTGTTTCCAGAGGAGTTGCCAGGCATGCCACCGGATAGAGACATTGAGTTTTTGATTGAGCTTTTGCCAGGTGAAAGTGCGTTATATCGACTAGAGGGGGGTGAATAGGCGATTTTTATGAATTCTTCACTAAGGAATTTGCCGGTGAGGAAATTCCTTACTGAAGAACTACTAGCAGCGGAATAAGTACTCAGAAGTAAACATAACATGATACAAACATAGTCATCATGATGAAATCAAGACTAGCACAGAGTACAGAAAGCGTAAACACAGGATACAAGATGAAGACAGACTGACTGAAGAAAGTGAACTGAGGAATTTGTGAAAGTCTTCAGTCAATGTCTTCAAGTACAGATATGAACAACATTCAACACAGTAATGAGGAAATGAAAGAGTTGAGGAATTAGAACCAGTTAGTTGGTGAAGACAATGATTTGGTAGACCAGTTCCAACTGCTATCTCAGTTGTACGTCTGGTTGGAGCGGCTGAGTATTTAAACTCAAGGACACGTAGTCCCGGACACCCAGTCTCTGAGCCGCAACTCAGGACACCCAATCCTCACCGTATTCTCCTTGAACTAAGACCACGCAGACTTGGTCACGGCAATCCTTCACAGACTTGGTCACGGCAATCCACAATTCCTCTTGGATGCTCTAGACCTTGATGCCTAACCGTCTGGAAGAAGCACAGTCTTCAAAGGTAACAAGTGTCGGATCCATGCAGGATCAATTTCTTCAGTGATGCTCAATCACTTGGGTTTGTGGGGGTTTGGTTTTGGGATTTTCCTCACTTGATGATTTCGCTCAAAGTCCTCGGAGGATGGGTTGCTCTCAAATGACAAGTGTCAAGTTCTCTCGGAGCAGCCAACCAACTAGTGGTTGTAGGGGGCGGCTATTTATAGCCTAGGGAGCAGCCCGACATGATAAGACATAAATGCCCTTCAATGATATTACCGTTAGGTGGATAAGATATTTTGGACAGCCGGCGCGCAGCACAGCAACGATCGGAAATTTGACTCTCAAATTCCTCAGGGCTATCATGTTCCTCACTGTGTAGGCAATTCGCACCGGCGAATTCCTAACTCCTCAGTCAGAGCAAAGTCATCAGTGATAAGAAGAACTGCGTCTCTGTCACTGAAGAAATTGACTGAACTGTATGAGATTTCCAATGGCTTCACTCGAAGGGATTGGTAGGTGTAGGATTTTGAGTTGAGCATCACATGGAAATTTTTCCTTAGTATTTCCTCGACCCCCTTTAACAGTACGGTGTTTCCTATGACTCAAGAAAGAGAAAATGAAACTACGAAAACAAAAGTCTTCACGCTTCATGTTCCTCAAGTGAATACCAAGTCTTCAAGGTCACACCAAATTCTTCACTTTCAAAGTCTTCAGAAAGTCTTCAGAATCTCAAAGTCTTCAGTCGAAGAACTTCATTTTTAGTGGTCGACTTTCTTTGTAAATATCAAACTCCTCATAGACTTATAGACCTGTGTACACTCACAAACGCATCAGTTACTTAACCTATAAGTCTTAAATACACAAAAATCACTAAGGGGCACTAGATGCACTTACAATCTCCCCCTTTTTGGCGATTGATGACAACATAGGTTAAGTTTTCAACGGGGATAAATATATGAAGTGTAAATACTGATATTGAGGAATTTGATTGCAAGATATAGAAGAACTCCCCCTGAATATGTGCATAGTGAGGAATTTTCTTTTGAAGGCAATGCACATTTGAAGAGTTGAATCATGGAGAACTCCCCCTATATCTTGTAATTCATACACGCATTTGATATATAGTATGCAGAATTTGAAATGCATGATGAAATATGGTGCCTGATGTAATTCAGCATGCGTGCAATAATATTAACGAGGAATAAGCATGCAGAATAGCACATCAAAAGTATCATAGCTCAGTGCATCAAAAGCATCAGAGCACGAACAAAAGTATCAGGGCACCATCGGATTTAAGATTACAACTCAATCCAATAAAAGTTTCGGAAGAACGAGAGTTGCAACTTAAAAAAACGCCCATAGTGTAAACCCGCTTGAAGACTAACTCAGATTTCTCCCCCTTTGTCATCAAATGACCAAAAGGATCGAGACTGAGGACTAACGCCCCTGAAGAATTTCATATTGATGGAGGAGAGCCAGTGTTGTCGGGGTTGTTTGTTGAAGTAGGGCCTGCCGCAGTGTCGTCCAAATATTCTTGCTCATCAGTTTCACGCGATGAAGAATAAGAGCTGGCCACCAGATCAGGAACTTTGACTCTCTTGAATTTCTTCGGAGGTGGTGCAGACCAGTCAAAAGCTTCCTGGAGACCCATAGTCTTTAGTTCTTCCGCGGAATATACATGAGTGAGAACAGCCCAGGTGCGGTTGAGGGTTTCATGAAGGTGATACTGATTTTTCTTCCCTGCATTATGGGTAGAGGTCATGTTGTGAAGAATTGCAGCAAACTGTCGCTTCACCCATTTGTGATTGCGATCAACCTTCTGATGAAGACTGAGGAGTAACTCATGGTCAGTTATCACCCTGGGTGCTGTTGCTTGAGGCTTTTGCTTGGCTGATGTATTTGCGGCAGTGTCATGTGTTGCAGAATCGTCATTGGTGGAGTAAGATGTAGCCAGTCGTAATTGACCATCCAATGGACGAGTGCCTTCATCGATCACAGCAGCTGCCTTGCCCTTATCATCAGAGGATGAAACTGGTCGCTTGAGGACTTCAATGGGCGGCAAGTAGCTACCATGGTTCAGAGTGTCAGCCTTGTAATTCAGTGAGGATCTTGCCCTTATGAATCTCATAATCCACGGCGCATAGGGCTTCAGCTCAAATGGTGACATTGCAACATTAGCCAGAGTCCTCATGAAGAAATCATGGAAGTTGACAGGAACGCCATGAATGATGTTGAAAAGCATGTTCTTCATGATGCCAATGACAACTTCATCATTTGAGTCGTGGCCTTTGATTGGACTCATTGTCTTCGTCAGGATTCGATAGACAGTCCGAGGCACATAGAGCAATTCCTTGACGAGGAATTTGGTTCGAGGGGCCTGCCCTGGCTTCAAAGGCTTCATGAGTACTTGCATATAATGATCTGTTAGTTCGCGGTCATTGTAGATGCAACGTGCACTGTCATGGGAAGGATCAAGAGGAAGGACACGAAGCAATTCAGTTGCTGGTGCCTTATAGTGAGTGTTTTCGGTCATCCAATCCAATACCCATGAATTTACATCTTCAGCATCTCCGGTGATATGCAAAGTGTCACAGAACTGAAGAATGAGTTCTTCATTCAAATCACAGATGTTAGTGCAGAAGTTCAGTAGTCCTACATCGTGAATAACTCTGAGGACTGGCTCGAAGCATGGCAGAGATTCCATATCCACATGAGGAATATGCTCATGATCGAAGATTTTGTCCTTGTCAAAGAGCACTGAGGAATAGAAGTTGGCTTGAGTAGCAGTCCAGAAACGCCTCTTCCTTATGCGAGCAGAGTCATATGGATTGTAATCAGTGAAGAACACATGCTCAGAGAAGAAGTCTTCAGCCTTGAATTTTTGCTTGCTAGAGAACGGATTCTTCGGTTTGGGCAGAGATGTGTCAGTGATTTGCAGCACAACCTCAGGAATCACGATCTTAGGTGCTTCAGGCTGAGGAATTTCTGGTTCCTCTTCTTGTGCAGTTTGGGGATCAGCAGCAGCAGGTTCTTCAGCACTAGCGGCTGGAATTTCTTCATGAACAGACGATGTGGGATGAGTTTCTTCAGAGCCCATTTGAACAGTTGTAGCCGGGGACTGAGGAATCTATTGAATAGGAGTGAAGAGAGGAGTATTGGGATGCTGACTTTCCCAGAAGTCATCATTCATCACTGGCGTAGTGCATCCAATGTCCACATCTTCATCTTCTTTTTCAATTTCCTCAACACCAACCTCTTCAGCTGTGAACCGAGGCATAGGTGAGGAAACAAGTGGCGTTGAAGGGAATGCTTCCACTTCAATTTCTTCATCAAGCTGCTCTGAAGTAGTAGCAGAATGATTTTCTTCATCAGATCCGCTTGGGATCTTGTAGTCTTCTCCATAAGGAACAATTTCCTTAGATGACATGGAGGAAATCGGAACGGCATCAATAGGATTTTCAAGAGAGCTGGTCATTGGCTTTATTTTCTTCGCAACCGAAGAATTTGACGCAGTAGATGCCTTCCTTTTCTTTACTACAGCTCGCTCTGCAGCCTTGGTTTTCTTCACTGCATAGGTAGAAGGAAGAAGTGGAGTTGGTGTTGGTGCGGGAGGAGTTGAGGACTGTGGTTCATTTTCTTCAGGCGCAACTGGTGCAGTTGCCCCGGTTTCTTCAGTTTCTTCAGGCGCACCACTAGTGGATGCCCTGGCAATTTCGTCAGCGGCTGGAATGGAGTCAACAGCCCTGGAACTTATATTTTCTTCAGCATGCTGAAAGTCATCAGCAGTGCTGGCATGTTCTTCAGAAGGCTACGCAGAGTCTGCAACCTGAGGATTTTCTTGTTGCGATGGAGCTGCAACAGTTGTCATTTTCTTCGTCAGGTTGACGAATCTCACCTTGGCTCTTTGCCAATCAGCATTGTATGCATCAAAATCCTTGCTGAGGGCTTGGATCTCAGATTGAGCCTTGAGAAGTTCTTTAGGTGTCAGTTTGACAACGTTCTTCTTCAGAAGCTTCTCCTTTCTAGCTTGGGCTCTCTTAATTTCACGAGCCTTTTCAAACTTCCATTTCTCTTGAGAGATGAAATGGGTTAGCATATGACTTTGACCAGGAGTCAGAGGCAGATCAGGCATTGGAGTGTTGGGATCTTGATGCCATAAGTCAATGTAGTGAAGGATCTTCTTCGGATCCAAAAGCAGTGGGACAGATGTGCCCTTGGCTCTAGCGGCCTTTGCTTGTCTGTCTCTGATGATTTCTGCAAGTTCTTCATCAGAAGCATCATCATCGAGGACTGCGTCCAGCTGTTGCTTTTGTCTTCAGCAGAGTGGGTCCTGATGAGGACATTGGTGCAGCTGATGAACTTGCTGAGACACCAGAAGCAATTGAGAAACCCTGAGTCCTTTGACATGTAGCCAGATGCACAGGAGTTGAGGACTTTGAGGGAGCTGCTGAGGAATTTGGTGGGGCAGTAGCTGTCTGAGGAATTTGCCGTGAGGGCGTAGCTGAGGAACTTGGCCGTGAGGGCGCTGATGGTGAAGCACTTGGCTTACGAGCAGGCTTCTTCGGCATTGATTTCCTCGGTTTGACCGAGGTCTCAGCGGCAGCAGCAGCGGCAGAATCCTCATTGAATTTCCTCACTGCCTCCTTGGCTTGTCTTGCCAATTTTGCTTGGCGCCTAGCCCATTCATCAGGAAAGTACTCACCACGCTTGATGCTGGTGGGGTCAGCTATTTGGCCAGGTGCCAATGGAGCTCTTGGGCATGGAGGGTTTAAGGCGAATTTCTTCATGTACTTAGGAGTAACATATCGATATTCCCTCCATTCTCGTGCCCATCTTCGTTCAATCCTCTGGATGCGCACTTTGCGCTGATTTTTGTTCTCTTTGCCAAACTTGGCTTCATCAGGTGTGCAATAATCCTTGTATATTTCATCAGGGATCTTGAAAGCAGTCATGACCTCCGGTTTCTTTCCTCCTTTCTGCGGTCTTTTTCCCTCAGCCATTTTCTTCAGATGAGGAATTTGAACAATTGAACACTCTGAAGAAGTATGCAATTTTTCTTCGAGGAACGCTGCAAATGAGTTAAGTTGATGAGAACCTAGTGATTCAGCAGCGGACATGAGTACCTGTGAACAGAGTGTAGGTGCGAGGAATTTGGAGAGGTCATATGCGTTCTCAGAAATTTTTCGAAAAGACAAGTTTTGAGGAATTTGACCAGTTGATCCTTGAGGAATTTCACTAAGCGTTCTTGTCTTAGGTTCCAGAGTTGTACAGATCGAAAATCCGCACAATTGAGGAATCTTGAAGAAATGAGTGCTTAGAGAGATGGATCAAGAGCATACAGTGTGTGAGGTGTTCATATGTGAAGATTTGATGAGATAGAAAAAACACCTTTGAAGATTTTCAGAAGAGTTTGAGAATCAACGCGAGTAATAAAAGTCACTTTTAATTACCCGAACTGAAGAACACGACGAACTGAGATGAACAACAGTGAAGTTCGTCAAGTTGGATCTCCCACGCCCTAACTTGGCAGAGGGAGACAGCTACGGCGGCGGCGGAGTGAAGATTTCCGCGGCCGGCGCGAGTACGGCGGCGACGAGGTCGAGGCAGTGAAGCTCTCCCTCACCTGCGGCAATGGAGTAGCGGTGGCGCTAGAGTTTGAGGAAAGCTCGAGCGAGAGACAGCGACCGAGCGGAGTAAATGAACTAAGGAAGGGGAGAGGGGTATTTATAGCAACGGTAAAACTGTTCGTCCGAAGATTTTGGGACGAACATGCCCCTGCCCTTTCTTCTTCATGCGACATGTGTCACCCGCGTACTGTGCAGATGAGATCGTGTAAGATCGTGGGTGATTATAATAATGCATCGTGGGATGCGGAACGGTTTGAGCGGTAAAACCAAAAATCTGGGTAAGATTTGTTTTAAAGTTTCATTCGCAATTTCTTCAGCTAACAAGGACACAGTGAAGACTTTGAACGAGTTTCAAATAGAACAAACATGAAGAATTTGTGAATAGATTGGGTTGAGTATAGCATAGAGCGGGAAGGGTCCGATCACATTCACTTAGCAGAAATCACAACTTGAAGAAATAGCAATAAGTGAATGCTGTAGAGGACATAAACTCACACACACACACACACACACACACACATATATATATATATATATATATATATATATATATATATCCACTGAAGACAAACAACGGAACCAGTGAAGATTTTGCAAAGTTGAAGAATTTGAAAAACTGAAGAATTGCAAAAACTGAGGAAAAACTCAAATCGAAGATTTTCAACTTTTTGTGGTGGCGTGGCCCACCATATAAGAATGATGATTTCAGACACCGCGTACAATTGTCGTAGGGTTCTGAGAATCAAATTCTTCATTAATTTCTTCACACTTAGACTGTTATTCTTCATTGATTGAAGAAAAACGTTTCTTCATGTGTTGCACATCTAAGTCATCAATTCTGCATAAGGGTTAGGATGTGTGTCCTTTTCAAAGAACATTCGGAGATTCTAAGATATTTAGCTCACACCGCAACTTGCTAAATCTCTTCTCATCCAAGGGCTTAGTGAAGATATCAGCTAGCTGTTCTTTAGTCTTCACATGCTCGACCGAGATGTCGCCCTTCAACACATGATCACGAAGAAAATGAGGACGAATCTAGATGTGCTTTTGTCTTCGAGTGCTGAACTGGATTGTGAGCAATCTTGATGGCACTCTCATTGTCGCAGAGGAGAGGCACATTCTTCATGTTGATACCATAGTCCTTGAGGGTTTGCTTCGTCCAAAGCAGTTGAGCACAACATGAGCCAGCAGCAATGTATTCAGCTTCAGCAGTAGATAGCGATACGTAGTTCTGTTTCTTCGAGGACCAACAGACCAAAGATCGTCCGAGGAAATGACAAGTGCCAGATGTTGACTTGCGGTCCACACGATCACCAGCATAGTCAGAGTCAGAATATCCAATGAGATCAAAAGCAGAGCCCTTGGGGTACCATAATCCTAGTGTTGGTGTGTGAGCTAGATATCAAAGAATATGCTTCACAGCCTTATGGTGTGATTCCTTCGGTGCAGCTTGAAATCGGGCACACATGCAAACACTAAGCATTATATCTGGCCTAGATGCACATAAGTACAATAAAGAACCAATCATGGAGCGGTATACCTTGTGATCAAAGTCAATACCATTTTCATCAGTGCATAGATGACCATTTGTGGGCATAGGAATTTTGACGCCTTTGCAATCTTGCATGCCGAATTACCTCAGTACATCCTTGAGGTATTTCTCCTGAGATATGAATATGCCATTGCGCTGCTGACGAATTTGAAGACCTGAGAAGAATTTCAACTCTCCCATCATAGACATTTGATATTCTTCACTCATCATATAGGCAAATTCATCACTATAACGTTGGTCAGTACAGCCAAAGATAATATCATCAACATATATTTGGCACACAAACAGTTCACCATCATAAGATTTAGTAAAGAGAGTAGGATCGAGTGAACCGGGTGTGAAGCCATTTTTCACGAAGAATTCCTTCAATGTATCATACCACGCCCGAGGGGCTTGCTTGAGGCCGTACAGGGCCTTATTGAGTCTGAAGACTTTGTCAGGATTCTTTGGATCTTCAAAACTTGGGGGTTGAGCAATATATACTTCTTCCTCAAGCTTACCATTGAGGAATGCACTTTTCACATCCATTTGATATAAGATGACATCATGATGGTTAGCGTAAGCAAGTAATATGCGAATAGACTCAAGTCTAGCAACAGGTGCAAAAGTTTCATCGAAATCAATTCCTTCAAAATGTGTGTAGCCCTGAGCTACTAGCCGTGCCTTATTCCTCACCACAAGGCCGTTTTCATCTTGCTTGTTGCAGTAGATCCACTTTGTGCCAATGATATTATGCTTGCGAGGATCTGGGCGATTGACCAATTCCCAGACATTGTTTAGCTCGAACTGATGTAATTCTTCTTGCATAGCCTGAATCCACTCCGGCTCCAGAAATGCTTCATCTACCTTAGTGGGATCTGTGATAGAGACAAAAGCATAGTGCCCACAAAAGTTAGATAAATGAGAAGCTTTTGAGCGTGTGAGAGGACCTGGTGCGCTAATGTCATCAATGATTTTCTCCACTTGCACTTCTTTTGCAACGTGAGGGTGAGCTGGTTGTCGCTGAGGATTTTGATCAGCATTTTCTTCAGCACCATTTTCCTCATCATGTTCTTCAGGTGCATCAGCTTGATGTTCTTCACGAACAGGAATGAATTCTTCAGCAGATTCTTCAGTAGGAATGACATCCTCAGTTGCGTTGAGCTTGATAGCATCTTCAGGTGCTGGTTCATCTAACACAGATGGTAGGTGCTCTATTGGGTTTCTTGTCAGTGAGGAGTTCATATGCACTCTTCTTGAAGAATTTGTGAAGATACACTCTGTTGATGATGTGGCACGCAGTATCAACTGCATCAATCCAAAAACGCCGAGGCGTTTTGTATTCATCAAGCATAGTGTGAGCCATCTCAACAAGAGTTCTGTTCTTGCGCTCCACGACGCCATTCTGCTGAGGAGTATAGGGAGCAGATAATTCATGAGTAATACCAAGTTCATCAAGATAGGCATCAAGACCGGAATTCTTGAACTCAGTTCCATTGTCACTTCTGATATGCTTGATCTTCACACCAAAGTTGGTTGAAGCCCTCGAGGAAAATCGTTTGAAGACTTCCTGCACTTCATGTTTGTAAGTAACAATGTGTACCCATGTATATCGAGAATAATCATCAACAATGACAAAACCATATAGAGATGCATCATTAGTGACTGCTGAGTAATGATTAGGTCCGAAGAGGTCCAAGTGAAGTAATTCGAATGGACGAGTAGTGGTCATGATAGTCTTTGCTGGATGCTTGGCCTTGGTCATTTTTCCAGCTTCACAGGCTCCGCATAGGTGATCCTTGAGGAATTTGACATTCTCAATGCCAATGACATGCTTCTTCTTTGCAAGCGTGTTCAAATTCCTCATGCCTACGTGACCAAGTCGCCGATGCCATAGCCAGCCTTCTGAAGCTTTTGGAAGTAGGCATACAGCTGGTTGTGGTCCTGTAGAGAAATCAACAATATACAAATCTCCTCTCCTAAAGCCTTCGAAGACTTTGGAATTGTCAACTTCCATAATCACAACACAGTGATAGTTGCCAAAGACAACAACCATATCAAGATCACAAAGCATTGAGACTGACATCAGATTGTATCCTAAGGACTCAACAAGCATGAATTTGTCCATGTGTTTATCCTTGGAGATAGCAACCCTACCAAGACCCAATACCTGACTTTTGCCTTTGTCAGCAAAGATGATATGCTTCAGAGGTGACGGTGATAAAGGAGCATCCATCAATAGATTCTTGTCACCAGTCATGTGATTTGTACATCCACTATCGAGGACCCATTCAGTAGTTTTGGGTTGATCATCCTGCAGATGAATTAGTGTAGCTTACAATCTCACATGCTTCATCAGTGAAGAATATGACATTAATTTCATCAGATGAATTTCATCAAGCAGTAAACAGATGTAGCAGTATGAGGATGTGAGAAATGAAAATTCATTTCATCATGATTCGCCTGCGTCCTTTCAGGCAAATTCGCCAGGTCCCCAGCAAATTCTTCAGACGTTAAAGTACATCTGGAGACCTGACCCTACAGAAGAGATTAGTTCCTTTTCTTCACCACCCACATCTGAAGGGGTGGCAAAGAGTTCATCATTCTGCGAGCACCATGTGAGAATGGGGGCAAAGATGCCACACCATTTCGTTTCACATAAGAAGGGTTAGGGTAAGCATATGAATAAGCAGAGTAATTCTTCGAGGACTTATGAACATAATGGTTTGAAGAATAATGCACATATTCATAGCCCTTAGCTCTACCCTGTGAGACAGAGTTGTTAGCACGATGATAATCATATGAGGACTTTGATCCAGTTGAGGAATTTGATCCTCGTGAGGAATTTGATCCATATGAAGAATTTGATCTGGGGTTCCTGTTCTTCACTGGTGGTGTCATGAGGACATTCACCTGAAGACTTTCAACGTAACTTTTGGGAACCCAGATTTTCTTCATAGGGGAACCGTTCCTGCAGTTAGTGCCAACATATCTAGCAAATACTTCACCATTCTGATTTTTGAACAGTTTATAGTTGGAGTCAATTGACTCATCAGAAGAATGAGGAGATTCACATGTAAAGCCGGATAAGTTAGATGGATCAACTGGAGGTCCCTTTGCAGCAACCCATGAGGTTTTGGGGTACTGCTCAGGCTTCCAATATGTTCCATCAGCATTGAGTTTCCTCTCAAAGGAAATACCCTCTTTCCTAGGGTTTCTGTTTAGTATCTGCTTTTTAAGCACATCACATAGAGTCTGATGCCCTTTGAGGCTTTTGTACATGCCTGTCATGTACAATTCCTTCAGCCCTGCATTGTTAGTGATACTAGCAATGTCCTCAGATGAGGAATTAGTGATAGCAGAAGCAGATGAGGAATTTGTAGCAGTTGAAGCATTTGAACATTCTGGTGAAGAATTAGCAGATTCACGTTCAATGCACTTTAAGCATGGAGGAACAAATTCTTCCTGAGAAGCGCTCCTTCTGAAGATCTTCATAACACACTCTTAGCTTTTCAAGATCTTCCTTTCTTTGAAGAGCTTCAAGAGAAAGCTTCTCGTGATCTTTCTTTTCTTGAAGAAATTCATAAGAAAGTTTCTCATGATCAGACAAGAGAGCGTTATGATGACCTTGAAGGTTATCAAACCTAGACTGAAGTCTCTGAAGATTTTCAGTCAGAGCTTTAGTGCGATCCATTTCTTCACCCAACATATCATCACTTTTGTCTAGCATGTTTTGAACCTTTTCAAGAGCCCTTTGTTGTTTTACAGCAATCTTAGCAAGTTTAGAGTAGCTGGGCTTGAGATCGTCATCAGATTCATTTTCACTAGATTCAGAGGAGTTGTATTTGAGTACCTTTGCACCCTTTGCCATGAAGCAATAGGTGGGAGCGTAGCCATCATTGTCTTCGTCAGCCTTGTTGGTGGAGTCAGTTTGTTCAGTGTTGAAGATGGACTTGCTGACGAAAGCAGTAGCGACGGCCAGACTCGCCACACCAGATTCAGATTCTTCAGACGCCTCCTCTTCATCATTTTCCTCAGATTCAGCTTCAGAGTCCATTTCCTTGCCAATGAATGCCCGAGCCTTCTTTGAGCTGCTCTTCTTGTGAGATAAAGACTTCGAGGATTTTGATGACGAAGATTTTGACGATTTCTTCTTCTTCTTCGCATCACCAGAACTGTAATCCTTGTACTTCTTCTTCTTCATTTCCTTTTCCCACTGAGGACAATCTTGAATATAGTGACCAGGTTTCTTGCATTTGTGGCAAAGTCTTCTCTTATAGTCACTAGATGAGGAATCATTGCTTCTTGAGGATTTTCCAAAGCGACCACGTCTTGTGAACTTCTGGAATTTCTTCACAAGCAGTGCAAGATCCTGGCTCAATTCTTCAGGATCACCAAGGCTACTACCAGAGTCCTCATATTCAGAATCAGACACAGCCTTGGCCTTCAGGGCACGTGGTTTGCCGTAGTTTGAACCATAGAGATCTCTCTTTTCAGCAAGCTGGAACTCGTGAGTATTTAGCCTTTCGAGGATATCGGCAGGATCCAGAGACTTGTAGTCAGCACGTTCTTGTATCATCAGTCCCAGAGTATCAAATGAGGAATCAAGCGATCTCAACAGTTTCTTCACTACTTCATGATTAGTGATGTCAGTGGCACCGAGGGCTTGAAGCTCATTTGAGATGTCAGTGAGGCGATCAAAGGTTTGTTGGACATTTTCGTTGTCGAGTCTTTTGAAGCGGTTGAAGAGATTCCGAAGAACATCAACTCGAGAGTCACGCTGAGTTCAGACTCCTTCATTCACTTTGGACAGCCTATCCCAGATAAGCTTAGCAGTTTCCAAAGCACTCACTCTTCCATACTATCCCTTACTCAGATGGCCACATATGATATTCTTCGCTTGAGAGTCGAGTTGCTTGAATCTCTTCACATCGGTAGCGTTCAGTGAGGGAGTGACAGAGGGGACACCATTTTCCACAACATACCAGAGATCGTTGTCAATTGCCTCAAGATGCATTCGCATCTTGTTCTTCCAGTAGGGGTAGTCCGTCCCATCAAAGGTAGGACACCCAGCCGAGACCTTGATCATACCTGCGGTCGACATAACTAAAACTCCAGGCGGTTAAACAAAATCACACAGAACAAGGGAGTACCTTGCTCTGATACCAATTGAAAGTGCGTTATATCGACTAGAGGGGGGGTGAATAGGCGATATAACACACTTTCACCAGGCACAGGGCCAATATCTAAGAGACCATGCAGGATGCCTGCAAAAGATTTGGAAGAGATTAAGAAGGAGATTAAGGAGTTACCGGATAAAGGATATATTCGCCCAAGTTCTTCGCCTTGGGGATCACCAGTACTTCTAGTGGAGAAGAAGGACGGATCATTGAGGATGGTTGTTGATTATCAAGGATTGAATGCAGTAACAATCAAGAACAAGTACCCACTACCGATGATCAATGGTCTGTTTGACCGAGTACAAGGAGCTAAGGTATTTTCCAAGATCGATTTGCGATCAGGGTACCATCAGTTGAAGATTCGAGAGCAGGATATACCTAAGACGGCTTTTACCACCAGGTATGGGCTGTACGAGTATACCGTTATGTCAATTGGTCTGACTAACGCACCTGTGTATTTCATGAACATGATGAACAAGGTGTTTATGGAGTTTCTGGATAAGTTCGTCGTAGTGTTCATTGATGATATTTTGATCTACTCGAAGAACGAAGAGGAGCATAAGGAGCATTTGCGTTTGGTACTTGAGAAGCTCAGAGAACATCAGCTATACGCCAAGTTCAGCAAATGTCAGTTTTGGTTGAAGGAAATTGGATTCCTTGGACAAGTTATATTCGGAGAAGGAATAGCAGTAGATCCCACCAAGGTTGTCACTATGACAAATTGGGTAGCACCAACGACAGTTGGAGAGATTCGGAGTTTTCTTGGACTGGCAGGATACTACCGGAGATTCATTGAGAATTTCTCGAAGATTTCGAAGCCCATGACGGAGTTATTAAAGAAGGATACCAAGTTCATATGGACTGAGGAATGTGAGGCCAGTTTCCAGGAGTTGAAGAAACGTTTGGTTACATCACTAGTGTTGATTCTGCCAGATCACAGCAAGGATTATGAGGTGTATTGTGATGCTTCACGTCGAGGACTTGGAGCAGTGCTTATGTAGGAGGGAAGGGTTGTTTCGTATGCTTCATGACAGCTAAAACCTCATGAGTCAAATTATGCCACACATGATTTGGAGTTAGCAGCCGTAGTGCATGCATTGAAGACTTGGAGACATTTTCTCATCGGAAACCATTGTGAAGTGTACACGGATCACAAGAGTTTTAAGTAAATTTTCATGCAGAAGGAGTTGAATCTCAGGCAAATTAGATGGTTGGAGCTCATCAAGGATTATGATATGAGATTACATTATCATCCCAGAAAGGCTAACGTAGTAGCTGATGCGTTGAGCCGTAAGAGCCATGTCAACACACTAATGACCGGAGAGTTGCCAAAGGAGTTAGCCGAGGATCTTCATGAGCTATGTTTGGAGATAGTTCCGAGAGGCTACGTTGCAACATTGGAGATTCAGTCTACTTTGATGGATAAGATCAGAGAAGCTCAGAAGACTGACAAGGAGATTGCCTCTATAAAGGAGAAGATGAGCAAAGGAAAAGATAAAGGATTTCGTGAAGATGAGAACGATACCCTATGGTTTGAAGACCGTGTTTATGTACCTAATGACCCGGAGATCAGGAAGTTGATTTTGCAAGAGGCCCATGATTCACCATATTCGATTCATCCAGGAAATACCAAGATGTATTTGGATTTTAAGGATACTTTCTGGTGGACCGGAATGAAGAAAGATATTGCGGAGTATGTAGCAGTTTGTGATGTATGTTAGAGAGTAAATGCAGAGCATCACAAGCCAGCAGGATTATTACAGCCATTGCCAATACCCAAATGGAAGTGGGATAAGTTAGGTATGGATTTTATCATGGGATTGCCCAGGACTCGTTTAGGCTACGACTCGATTTGGGTTGTAGTCGATCGTTTGACGAAGGTAGCTCATTTCATCCAAGTGAAGACCACTTACACCAGTGCTAAGTTAGCAAAGATATACATGACCAGGATCGTATGTCTGCATGGAGTTCCGAGGAGCATTGTATCAGATAGAGGAACCCAATTTACCTCAAAGTTCTGGAACCGGTGCACGAAACTTTGGGTACCAGGCTAGAGTTCAGTACAGCTTTTCACCCGCAGACAGATGGACTGACCGAGAGAGTCAATCAGATTTTGGAGGATATGCTGAGAGCTTGTGCGCTAGATTATGGATCTAGTTGGGACGACAATTTGCCATATGCAGAGTTCTCTTACAACAATAGTTATCAATCGAGTTTAAAGATGGCCCCTTTCAAAGCTTTGTACACAAGGAGGTGCATGACCCCATTATCGTGGGATGAAGTTGGAGACCGCTAGTTGTTTGGACCATATTTGATTAAGGAGTGTGAACAGAAGGTGAAGTTGATTCACGATAGGCTCAAGGTAGCCCAGTCCAGGCAAAAGAGCTATGCAGACTCTAAACGCAAGGAGAGAGTTTACTAAGTCGGAGACCGAGTTTATCTTCGAGTATCTCCACTTCGAGGAGTTAAGCGCTTTGGAGTTAAGGGAAAGTTAGCGCCACATTTTGTAGGACCATACAAAGTTTTGGACCGTATGGGAGAAGTTGCCCACAAGTTGGAATTGCCTGAAGGATTGTCAGGAGTTCACGATGTGTTCCACGTTTCCCAGTTGAAGAAGTGCCACGCAGAGATGGCTGATATACCGCTGAGAGATACAGTGCCGCTGGAAGTAATTCAGTTGGACAGTGATTTGACCTACGAGGAGAAACCAGTCAAGATTCTTGAGTATGCCAGCCAAGTCACCCACAACAAGGTTATCAAGTTTTGCAAAGTTCAGTGGAGCCACCACACCGAGGATGAAGCCACCTGGGAGCGAGAGGAAGATCTGCTGAAGGACCACCCTCACCTATTTTCTAGTCAACCCGAATCTCGAGGGCAAGATTCATCTTAAGGGGGGTAGGTTTGTAACATCCCAAATTTTCAATTTGGAATGTTATACACTAGGTCATCATTGCATATCATATTTTATTGCTTTTGTTTTGATCCTAGAAATTCTAACCAACTCAAGGACCCTCAGAGAGAGTTGGGGATTTCGTTATTTCCATATTTGAGTTTTCTCGAATTTTGAAAATAGGATCATTTGATTTTATTTATTTTATCTTCAAATATTTCAACTATAAAAATACGAGAGAGGGAATAAAATGACTTTCCCAAAATAAAGAAATATTGAGGATTTAATAAAAAAATCAAATAAGATTTATTTTTGGAGTTTTGGCTATTTTATTTGAATTTAGGAAAAATTGCACTTTTCAAAACTGCATTTTAGGGCCAGGAAAATTTTCATCTTGTTCCAAATATTTTATTTAGGCGGTGAAAATTTGTTTTGGCATTTTTAAATTTTTACTTATTTTTATGGGATTTTTCTTAGTTCGGCAGAATTATTTAAAAAAGAAATCCACGCCCGACTGGGCCGAAGGCCCAGCTAAGCCAGGCCGGCCCGCGCCAGCGCCACCGCCGCCGTGTCGCCGCCGGACTCGGGGAGTCCGACCCGATCCGCCGCCGCCTTGCCCCCTCCCCAAGGCGGTCGAGCCCCCCCTCTTAAATACCCCGCCGCCGCCACCCCACCCCGCCACCCGTCGCCCCGCAGCAGCAGCAGCCGCTGCCGCCGCCGCCGCTTAGCACCGTGGCCAGGAGCCGCCGCCGCCGCCGCTGCAGCCCCGCCACCCCCGTGCCGTCCCGCCGGAACCCCGCCGGAGCCGAGCCGGAGTTATAACCGCCGCCGCCGCCGTGGTCCGTTTTATTTTTTCTTTTCCGATTTATTTTATTTAGCGAGCGTTCGCCCGTTCGTTCGTTTTAACGAACGAATTCGCCGTGTAGTTTCAGTTAACGAACGTTTGTTTGTTAATCTGTTCGTCAGTGTCTCTTTTTCTCGGATTTTTCCGTGATTCTTTTTGATCGCGATTTCTGATCCGATTTTCGTTCTAGTATAACTTTTCGCTCATTTATCGGAATCAGGTGATTCAAGCGCCTAGAGTTTCATCTCGAAACCCTCTTTCTGTTTAACCTACTCAAAAAAAATTTGCTTCTGTAAAATTTGACTTAGATCCAAATTAGTAAATGAAGCTTGTTTCTTTCGCCGTTTGATTTTTCGTTTCTTCGTTTGATTTGATTCTTTTTGCAAACCGGAGTTCTTAACTTGAACTTTCTGGCTAGATCTGTTATTTGAGTTTTACCCGTGCATTAGATGAGTACTTATTGTATGATTGTTTTTTTGCGATAGAGTACCCGGAGTGCGCCGCTTGCTACTTTGAATCTCTAGGTTTCGCGGATTATCAGCAAGGCAAGTAACACTTTGATCATACCTCTTTTCATACCCAGTTTTTATGCATTAGTTTCAACCCTAAACAATTGCATGATTAGGATCGGATTAGATTGTGGGTTTTGGGAAGTAGATGAGGTAGTACCTATCACCTCTTTTATTATCAAACCCCGGGGAGTTACTCTACGTTTTCTTATTATGCCATGCTATGCTAGTAGACGTGGATTGGGTGAGTGTATCAATGACAGATGTGAGATTGTTAATTAATGATTTATTTAAGGTGGCAACTTAAACACACATCTGGGTGGATTGAGGCACCTGGGTATTCCAGTGATTGCCTGTTTTTCTTTATGGACCGCCACCCAGGCTCAAAGGGATCATGAGATTATTAATGCTAGAAACTTCCGTGTGCAGCCACAAGCTACTATGGGCTCTAGCATAGTTAACTAAGTCGTGCGAACTCTTACAGTGGTGGACTAGCAGATGTAGGGGATGTAGGTTGGTACTGTCTACCCGATCGTAAGGTGCTAGCGCTTCTGAAAGACTGTCTCGGTCATCCGCTTCTCAAACATCATGTAGTGCAAGAATCCCAACGGAGGAGATCGAGTCTTGTGGGTAAAAGTGCGCAAACCTCTGCAGAGTGTATAAACTAATCTTGGTTAGTCGTGTCCCCGGTTATGAACATCTTTAGTATCTAGTACTTGGATTATCATGTGAATTTCATCATGTTACATTAATTAATGTTGTTGGGTTTTTAATGATCTTATATTTACTAATTGGAGGCACCATACAAGTGTTCATATTGATCCACATCATTAAAATTAATTACACCGTTGATTTATATAATCGATCAATCTTAACCCCACGATTTATGTTACTGTCATGGTGAAAAAGAAAGAACCAACATACACGTGACAAGGACCAAACATGAACTAACCTATGATGTTAAGAAAAAAACCAGAAATAACCTACACGTATGGTTAGTAAATTAAAAAAAAGACTAGATTTGTTTGAAGAAAAAAAACTGCACGTATTGCTACCCGTACAATAACTTACACGTGTTTCTTAAAGAAAATGAAACCTACACGTACGTATTGCTACATATCCCCGCAGTCGTTTCATGGATTGGAAGATGGGGACACTCTCCCAATCTCCCACGACTCATGTTTCCTCTCTATGCCCCTACTCAATATCTCTTTTTTTTGCGGGGCCCCTACTCAATATCTCACCTTCTTATTCCTCCGTGGCACACATACATGAACCAACATTCATGCATATCAACAGATTTCTGCATCCAATGTGTGTCTACATAATATATTATTAAGAAACAAGTTCTTCCTAACGTCTCCTTATTCTTAACTGAAAAGGAGCTAGCAGTCTGAACGTGGAAAAAAGGCAAACATATGAAGAAAAAACTAGACATGGGACATAATATGCAAGCGTTTTATCTACATTATGTATTCATCTAAGTAATCACCTGTATATACAATATTAGTGGTGTTTTAGATATAATATACATCTACACGTTATTGGTGAAATAATATATTGGATTTAAATTATTTAGGTTCACAAATTGTGACTCACGTCTTTTATTTCCACCGAAGAATGTTATTATCATACTTGGACATTCATAAGGCCTCCTTATGGCTATAGATGCTGTAGGCACCATTCTGTGACAAGATATATTTTTGCTAATTATCTTAATTGTGAAAATATGATATTTGAAATAAATATGCTCAAGCTACCATGCACGGGAAACATAAAAGAAAATTTATGAGACATTTTCCAGTCAAGCCATTGCAAGTGAAATGTGCGCATAGTCAAAATCTCACTATAGGATGTAAGGGTCACGCCACAATATAGTAGATGGTACACAACCAAATCACGTGTTTTCACAAATTTAATTAACATGTCATTCTCACACACAGATGCTACTGAGATTTATTTGGATTTTTTTACCTACGCCTACAAAAAACAAGTATGTTGGCAAACGGTCATATTTGTAAATGCCACAATATTTTGTTCCAATTATTCTTTGACAAAGAAAATAGTATGTTCTCATGATAAAAGGCTGAGATATATCCTTTTTAACTAAACTTTCTTAGATTCTTTCCAGCACATGTGCATGGGCCATTTTGCTCGGCTTAGTAATAACCAAATTTTTGCAGGTATTTTTAGCTGGCTAGATGTATCAGTTTGGTTCTACTTAGCTAGCTTTACATTTGATTATGCATTGATTGGATGTCACATGGTTTCACATGTATGGTACTATGCGAACTAATTTGTGATTTCGTTAGTGTATCATTGTAAGCATTCTGGTACCATGGTAGGGTCGGCGTGCATTCAGGTTTTATTACACGCATGCAACATGCATATATTCAGTTTTTTTTCTCCTAGCTTTTTTCTGTCTGTAATATTTGTGTTATCCATGTGAAATAGATCCCGTGAGAAGAAAATGGTAACATGCTAAGAGCTAGCCATTCTAAAGCCTCTCCAACAAGTGCTCCGGAAGGTATTGTCTACATGTGTATTAGATCATGCTATAGATGTACACTACTGCGCTTTCAGTCCATAAAGACAGATATCACGAGTAGTGTATATGCATCTTCATATGTCGGACTGTTTATATTGTAATCTGATTAGTATTTTTTTTATAATGTTGATCCATAGCCAATAATTTCAATGATCCACGCCCTTCAAGTTGAAGAGAAACAAAGTTACCATTCTTTGTTGTCCTTCATGTATAATAACCATGCATTGTTCTTGCAAATATATGTACAAACAAACTAACTAGGTTTAAATTTTCATGACCTCGAATATGTGTTACTCTTTTATTCTCCATCAATTGAGCATGTGGTTCCTTCTAAATTTTCCTTTAAAACCATTTTTATTTTCAAGTTTCCAATTTTACTATCCAATATTGCCAAAATAATTTTAAATTTGTCATCTATAGTAATTAGTTGGGAGATGTTACATTTGCTTTCCAAGTTCTGATACATTTCACATGTCAAAAGTTGTTCAATTTTTCCCTATTTATGTAACTTCAAAATCACTAGCCCGTGCGGACGCACGGGTTGTCGACTTGTGATGCTTAATTGGGATTGAGAATGCTGTCAACCATTCTCAATGTTTAACAACCATCATGATAGTTAAATAAAATTTATTCCTTTGCAGTAGGGAAAAATTGGCTTTATGCAAAACTGTAACCATAGAGCTTTCACTAGTAGTAATGGGGGCAATGGTCCAGGCCGGGCCAGCCCATTAGTCCAGGTTCAGTCCAGAACCGGGATTCATGGGGGCATTGGACCCGGTTCGTGAGCCCGGGGGCCGGCCGGGCCACGTGGGCCATTGGTCCCGGTTCGTCTGGACCTTTTGGTCCCGGTTGGTGGGACGAACCAGGACTAATGGGCCTCGCTCCTGGCCCACCACCATTGGTCCCGGTTGGTGGCTTGAACCGGGACCAAAGGCTGCCCTTTAGTCCCGTCTCATGCTACCAACTGGGACTAAAGGGTTGGTCCTCGTGGCGGTCAGAGTTTAGTTCCACCTCGCCAACCGAAGAGCGCTCACACCGATTTATAAGCCCTCCCTCTCTGCCTTGTTGAGCTCCTCTCAAAGTGAAAATAGATGCCCTTATACAGGGGATTTGACCTAAATTCATACTGAATTTCACTGAAGTTAGTAGAAATTTATTATGAATTTAGGTTGAATTCTCTCTATAAGCGCATCTATGCTCACTTTTTTAGTAAAGTTAATCACAAACTTGTGATTCACACAAATTTCAAAGAATTCAAATTTTAACTATTCATGCCACCAACCGGGACCAATGATATGCCTATATATACCATCTCAAAATGAAAGAGAGGCGCAATGCTCATCTACACGTTGCTTAGCTTCAGGCCAACGTGCAGTTGAGCAATGCACTTCTCCCTTCATCGTCTCACTACTAGGGAAAAGCCTAGCAGCAGCGCGGGTTTTGGGCCTATCAGTAGCGCGGGCAGGAGCGCTACTGATAAGGCGCTACAGCTAATGCTTAGCAATAGCGCGTATGGACCCACGCTACTGCTAAATTGACTTAGTAGCAGCGCTTCTTCAGAACATCGCTACTGGTAATTAGTAGTAGCGCTTCTCCTCTCCCGCGCTACTACTATTATTTAGTATTTTATTTCTTTTCTTTTTCATGTTGTATTCATACACCTTTACACAAGTTTTCATACAACAGGAATTTAGAGATTGTTTTTACATCATAATGAGTTATTACATAATGGGGTGAAAGAACCGTGGACTAGTTTCACATGGATGTCCATCCACTTGAAACTAATCCGCGGTTCTTTCACCCAATGATATAATAATATCATCATCATCATCATATCATTAACAACTTAGCATCATAATACATCATTGT
Organism: Triticum aestivum; assembly: GCF_018294505.1. Classification (NCBI taxonomy): domain Eukaryota; kingdom Viridiplantae; phylum Streptophyta; class Magnoliopsida; order Poales; family Poaceae; genus Triticum; species Triticum aestivum. Next base: position 105,565,528 of record NC_057810.1, read on the forward strand.
CATATAACACCTCCTCAAGATCATCGTTTTCATCATTAACATCACATAACACCTCCTCAAGATCATCATTATCAACTCTAACACATTACCACATAATAAACATATTGTACCTCATAGGACCTATTACATTCGATTAAGACCTACTACATTTTCTAAGGTAAAATAGCAAAAAACAAGATAGCCCCTGACTCTCCATTATGGAGAATGGAGATTAGCCTGTATCCAATTCTTGCCTTTCGCTGAATGTTACTTCCAAGAACCTCCTTGTGAATGTCCATACATTTCTTCCATCCATTGATGATCATGTGTTCACGGGTTTTAGAAATCCGATATGCATAGGTGAGCTCCGTAGATTTACCTGGCAGTATGTTCAGAACTGAGAGGCGACCATGCAGAGACATCAGATGAGGCACACAATCCATCGGGAGATTCTATTGAAAAACCATAATAATAACTTCGTAGTTAGCAATGATGTACTAGTTTTAGGAGTATGCAAAAGATGCACGGATGTCGTAATAGTAAAAAATCTTACCAGGGTATCTCCAGAGAAGTTATCGTGGTTCAACACATGCACTAGTGGCACGTATTCACCATAATTTGGAGGAGTTCGATAATAGTCATTGTAATTCTCAAGAAGAGTACAAAATGAGATCAGATGATTTTTCTCCTTATACGTTAATTCGGTGCCATCGGTGTAGTGGGTTTTATCTACCATCTTCCGCACAGTCTTTGAAGAATCAAAATAAGCTATCAATGGAAATAAGCTATCAACTATTTTGAAATAAACAATATAAATTAGTTAATAACTACGTTTGAGAAACTCACATAGCGGTACAATCGGAAGCGTATCAACAAGGACCCAAATGTCCATATTGTCTTCCTCGCTGTCAGGATCACCAAGATCCATGGTGACAATCATACCCTCATAAAAACCATACATTTTGCAAAGTGCTTCCCAATTTTGGCAACCAAAATGGGTTACGCTCTGAGCATTGCACAGATTTACTTCAAAATCCATATCATGATGGGTCCTTAGGTGTATTTTCTTTGTTTCGAAATTTTCATGGTCTTCAAAACCCATCCTCTCCAAGACATAGCGTCTTGCATGGCATGGGATAAGCTAGTCGAATTGTAAAATATGAAAATTAGACGTTGAAATAGTTGAAGTCATGCTTAATTACGAAAAAAACACTTGTCGTTGTTGCGTACCGTTTCACAATCGAAGGTCTCCTCGAGCTTAATGCTGAAGCGCCAAACTTCATCCAGCCAAACGAACATGTCGCACATACCTCGATCGTCGTGGCACCAGCTACACTCCCCCGGGAGACCGTCGTCGTCCGAGTACGACATTTCCTACAATCATAATTCAAAGATTAAACTTGTACATATTCTAGCACAAGTCATGCCAGAATTCACGACAAAATTCGGCATGACCTTTGCTAAAAAAGGACATATCGAGCGCCTGAAATTTGCCGGAACGGAAATTAATCAACACTTCGGCAAAACATAGGCCACTCGGAGATGTAAACTGAACATGAACGGCCACTTGGGTAACCACATATCCTATTTGAGCAACAACACAAGATACACAAGGATATTTGGCTTGTCTCACCTCGATGTCGGAGGGGGTCGGTGACTGGGACAACGGCGGGGATGTCGGAGGGGGTCGGTGACGGGGACGACGGAGGTCACCTGAAACCATATAAGTTATCACTAGTACATCCCGAGTAATTGCTTAAACTAAAAAATAACAACAAATATGACATGTTCAACTAGTTTTATTAATTCAACTAGTTCTTACTAAATATAAACTTACTATAAATAGAAAAAAACTAGTTCTTTCTAAAAATAAAGTAGTTCAACTAGTTATATTAATTATCTTACTAAAAATAGATTAGTTCTGTTAATTCAACTAGTTCAACTAGTTTATTAATTTACTTACTAAACTAGTTCAACTACAACTAAAGTAGTTCAACTACCACTACTACTACGAAAAATCTAGTACTAACTAAGCAACATCTAGTAATAGCTAACCCTAAATTAACATCTACTACTACTAAATCTAGTACTAACTAGTGGCAGCGGGTGGGGGCGGTAGAGAGGTAGCTAGGGGTGGCGAGGTCGAGGGCGGTGGGAGGAGGGCTGCCGGCGGAGGAGGGAGGAGGGTCGGCCGCAGGCGGAGGGAGGAGGGCGGCGGCGGAGGAGGGAGGGGTGGCCGCAGGCGGAGGGAGGATGTGCGAGGAGGATGGAGGAGGGACGGAAGGAGGGGAGTACCTCGGCAGCGGACGGACGAAGGTGGCGGCGGCGACGCACGACGACGGTTACGCGGGCGAGAGTGAGAGTGTGAGTGAGAGGGCCGGTCGTGCGCATGGGGATAAGGTAGGGATAGTAGTAGCGGGTTTGCCAAAACGCACTACAGCTAACCTGAATAGCAGTAGCGCTGTTTAGTAAAGTGCGCTACTGCTATAACTAGCGAGGGGGGCGAGGTCATCTCAACTATAGCAGTAGCGCTGTATGCGGTGGACGCCCTACTGCTATTTTTCTGTCAGCAGCGCGTTTTGGCGACACGCGCTGCTGCTAAATAGCAGTAGAGTGGTATTTTGAAGAGCGCTGCTGGTAAGATTCTGTGTATAGGCTTTTCCCTAGTAGTGTCTCTACACTCAGGACTTATAAACCGCTGCGAGTGCCTCTCGCTTGGCGAGGTGGGACTAAAAAACAGCTGCAGAAAGAATCAACTAAAAACTCTTTTACCGGTTCATGCCACGAACCGGTACTAAAAGGTGCTCGTGGGGCACCAGGTTTAAAAGCTCTACCAAATAAAATGCCTTTGTAATAGCCACAGAACTAGAACTGGTACTGAAGGAATCAACTAAAAAGCTTTTATAAACCTCTAGTATTATTGAAACTAAAATTATATATAATTTTGTTACAAACTTTAATAGCAAAAAGAATTATCATAAAAGAAAATAAATAAGTAATTAGAATTCTGTTCAAAACATTAAAAGCAAAAAGAATTATCATAAAAGAAAATAAATAAGTAATTAGAATTTTGTTACAAACTTTAATAGCAAAAAGAATTATCATAAAAGAAAATAAATAAGTAATTATCATAAAATAAATAAAGCAAAAAAGAAAACAAAAAAAACTGGAAAAAAAATGCCACCTACTGGGCCACCACGGCCTGAATACGACTAGAAACCCTATTGGGCCAGGATTCACGCCCGTAGACGGACCAGCAGGCCCTTAGGCAGAGACGCAAGTTTAGGCCAGTAGGCCTGCAATAGTGAGGAGTTCAAATGGGTGGGCAGAGTCGCGCATATAAACAGGTGCGACCCCGCTTCAGCTAGCGAGTCGGGACTAAACTTTGGCCGCGACGCGGGCAGCACAGGGGCCTTTGGTCCCGGTTGGTGGCACCAATCGGGACTAAAGGGGGGCAATGGTACCGGTTTGTGGCACCAACCGGTACCAATTCCCCCCTTTAGTCCCGGTTGGTGCCACCAACCGGGAACAAAGGCCTCTGCTTCCCGCCCTTTGGGCTGCTGAAAAGAGGCCTTTGGTCCCGGTTGGTGGCACCAACCGGGACTAACGGGTGCATTGGTCCCAGTTGGTCTCACGAACCGGGACCAATGCTTTGCCTATATAAGCAGCACTCGTGAAATTTTGGTTCAGTTCGTTCTTCCCCGCCCTCCCGACGTCGCCAGGCTGCCCGCCGTCGCCGTCATCGCCCCGCGCTGTCCCGCGCCGGCCCGATCGACGGCGTCGCCGCCCCCGCCCATGCCCGTCGCCGCGCCGCGCCGCGCCGCCCCGCCCCTGCCCGTCATCGCGCCACCCTGCCCCGCCCCACCCCTGCCTGTCGCCGCGCCGCCCCGCGCTGCCCCGCCCCGTGCCGCACCTCGCCGTCGCCGTCGCCGTCACCGTCGCCATGAGCAACTGATTTAATTTGATGTTAGTAGTTAGATTTTTTTGTAGTTTATATTTTTTTGTTAGATGTGTAGTAATTTAGATGTGTAGTTCATAGATTTTTCTGTTAGATTTTTTTTACATATTGTATAATTAATTTTTTCATATTGTGTTAGATTTTTTACGATTTTTTCTTTTGTAATTTAGATGTCAAATTTTTTATGATTTTTTTCTGTTGTAATTTAGTTGTCAATTTTTTTTTCATATTGTGTTAGTAATTTAGATGTCAAATTTTTATGATTTTTTTCTGTTCATAGGATTTTTATGATTTTTTTTCTGTTGTAATTTTGTTCATAGAATTTTAATGATTTTTTTGTTCATAGTATTTTCTTTGTGAATTTATTGTGTATGTATAGGAAAATTGTGAATGATATAAGTCATTTATGAATATGTTGATATTTAGAATAGAGGAAAAAGCAAAAAAATAATATGAGAAAGTGTTTAATATAATTAGTCAGAAAAATAATAGAACTATTGTTAAACTAGTTTATTTTTAGTTAGTACTACTTTATTTTATTTATAGTAAGTGCTTCATATATAGTTGAACTAGCTAGTTGATTTAATAAACTACTTTATTTAACTATATATAGAAGTAGTTCCCGCATCGATGTCGGCGATGCCTATCCCGCATCCTCGTCGTCGTCGACTCGGCGGTGGAGGTCTGTTATTCAGGGCCATGTTCGGGACTGGGATCCGTCGGGCTAATATTGGGAGGTGCTACCTTCCGGGGGACGTAGGTTGGTGAGGAGGCAGCCGGTTGTTGACCCGATTATTGTTTGGTGGCAGTCACGTGGGCCAGTGATGGTGCCGAGGCTTCCGGACACCGTGGAGGTTGTATGTCACCATGTCAGCGAGGGGGACGAGCATGTCCGTTGCTACATGGTTGCATTGGAGGGCAGGTTCGACAATACCTGGCAGGTTCTTCAGGGATCTCACTGGAGCTATGATCCTGTGATGGTTCCTTATCTTTGGGAGTTTTTTTCAGAATTAAGCACGACTTCAACTATTTTAACGTGTATTTTTCATCTTTTCCAATTCGACTAGCTTATCCCATGCTATGCAAGACGCTATGTCTTGGAGAGGACGGGTTTTGAAGATCATGAAAGTATGGAAACCAAAAAAATTCTCCTGAGGACCCATCATGGTGTGGATTTTCAAGTAAAGATGTATAATGCTGAGAGTGTAACCCATTTTGGTTGCAAAAATTGGGAATCACTTTGCAAGATGTATGGTTTTGATGATGGTATGCTTGTCACCATGGATCTTGGTGATCCTACAATCGAGCAAGACAGACCTTCGATTTGGGTCCCTGTGGATACACCTCCAATTCTTCACCCATGTGAGCTTAACATAGTTATTAAGTAATTTATATTGTTTATTTCAAACTAGTTGACAGCTTATTTCCATTGACAGCTTATTTTCATTCTTCAAAGAATGTGCGGAAGATGGTAGACAAAACCCACTATACCGATGGCTCTGAATTAACTTATAGGGAGAAAAATCATCTGATCGCATTTTGTACTGATATTGAGAATTACAATGTCTACAATCGAACTCCTCAACATTATGGTCAATACGTGCCACTAGTGCACGTGTTGAACTACGGTAACTACCATGGAGATACCCTGGTAAGATTTTTTACTATTACGACATCCGTGCATCTTTTTGCACACTTCTAAAACTAGTACATCATTGCTAACTACGAAGTTATTACTATGTTTTTCAACAGATAATCCCGAATGATTGTGTGCCTCATCTGATGTATACACACGGTAGCCTTCATGTTTTGAACATACAACCAGGTATTCCTACGACTCTCAACTGTCCATACCGGGTTTCTAAAAGAATGGAAAAATGTATGGACAGTCGTAAGGAGCTTATTGGAAGCAAAAGGCAGCAAAGCACAAGAATTGGAGACAGGATGATCTCCATTCTTCATAATGGAGAGTCTGGTTCTATATTGTTTATGCTATTTTACCTTGAGGGTGTTTAGGTCCTACCTGATACTGATGATCATGTGCTAAGAACAATTATGTAGTGTTGGGTTCGATGACTATGAGGATGATGATCGTATGACTTATTATTAATAACGAGTAGAATTTGTATGATGATGCATGATTAGTAGGACTTGATATTATATATGATGATGTATGATGCGAGCATGCATGAGTTATTATATTAGCGGGTGAAATGAACATAGCAGCAGCGTTGGTAAACCAAGGACGAAGATATAAGAGAGGACACTTCTCTCTATTAGCTAGCTAATAACAACCTAAAAATAACCCCCAAAACCCCTAAAGCAGCCACTTTTTTTAAAAAGAAAAACATCAGCTCCAGCTAGCTGCTGACGCGTGAATGCCTTTTGGTTCTGGTTGGTGCCACCAATCGGGACTAAAGGTCCCCCTGCCTGGGATCGGCGCACCGGCCACGTGGAGGCCCATCTGTCCCGGTTCGTGTTAGAACCGGGACTAAAGGGGGGAGGTATTAGTAATGACCCATTAGTCCCGGTTCATGAACCGGGACTAAAGGCCCTTACGAACCGGGACAAATGCCCCCTTTTCTACTAGTGTTTCCACCAACCATATATGCATGTAGTATAGCTTTACTCTTTCATTACTCTCTATGTGTTACATTGCCAGCATATTCCATGTGCTGACCCATTTTCGGGCTGCAATGTTCATGTTGCAGAATTTTCAGACGACGAGTAAGGTGCCTATTAGGTCGTGGTTCTATACTCAGTGCTGCCATTGGAGTTGATGGACTCACTTATCTTCCAAGCCTTCCGCTCTTATCGTTATTAGATGGCCTTAAGCCATATTTATTGTAATAAGTTCTCTTTTGAGACATTCGATGTAATAAGTGTGTGATTGCTACTCTGTTATAAATCCTTCAAGTACTGTGCGTGTCAGCATTACTGATCCAGTGATGACACTAAATCACAGAGATCAGACTGTCTGAGGTCTGTTCGCTACAACCTCAGATCATGGACCCAGTCTGCATCATTGCTACTATCATCTTTCAACTTAGTTTTCTCTAGGAACACATATGAAACATAGGGAAGCAACAACGCGAGCTATTGATCTACAACATAATTTGCAAAATACTATCAACACTAAGTTCATGATAAATTAAAGTTCAATTAATCTAAGTGATAGACATCCCTATAATCATCTAAGTGATCACGTGATCCAAATCAACTAAACCATGTCCGATCATCACGTGAGATGGAGTAGTTTCCAATGGTGAACATCACTATGTTGATCATATCCACTATATGATTTACGCTCGACCTTTCGGTCTCTAGTGTTCCGAGGCCATATCTGCATATGCTAGGCTCATCAAGTTTAACCCGAGTATTCTGCGTGTGCAAAACTAGCTTGCACCCGTTGTAGATGAACGTAGAGCATATCACACCCGATCATCATGTGGTGTCTCGGCACGGTGAACTTAGAAGTTTTATGAGATGAGCTACAATTATGACATATAATGATGCTAGAAAAGGTGATTGAAATTATCATTGATCAAACTTGCGCACCTACTAGCATTCACACTTCATAAATTATTTCTTTTATCATTTACCTACTCGAGGACGATTAGGAATTAAGCTTGGGGATGCTGATACGTCTCCAACGTATCTATAATTTATGAAGTATTCATGCTATTATATTATCCATCTTGGAGGTTTTATATGCATTTATATGCTGTTTTATATGCATTTATGTGCCAGTTTTTGTTTTTTCCTTGATTTTGAGTTTTACAGAAAAGGAATACCAAACGGAGTCCAATTGATGTGCCAATTTTTGATTAGTTTTTATGGACCAAAAGAAGCCCCCGGAGTAAAAGAGTTGGGCCAGAAGAGTCCCGAGCCATCCACGATGGTGGAGGGCACGCCCCCCTGGGCGCGTCCCCCTATCTCGTGGACGACTCAGAGACCCCCCCTGACGTGAAACGAACGCCAAAAATTCCTATAAATACAGAAATCCCCAGAAAGAAACCTAGATCGGGAGTTCCGCCGCCGCAAGCCTCTGTAGCCACCAAAAACCAATCGGGACCCTATTTCGGCACCCTGCCGGAGGGGGGGATCCATCACCGGTGGCCATCTTCATCATGCCGGCGCTCTCCATGATGAGGAGGGAGTAGTTCACCCTCGGGGCTGAGGGTATGTACAAGTAGCTATGTGTTTGATCTCTCTCTCTCTCTCGTGTTCTTGATTTGGCATGATCTTGATGTATCGCGAGCTTTGCTATTATAGTTGGATCTTATGATGTTTCTCCCCCTCTACTCTCTTGTAATGGATTGAGTTTTCCCTTTGAAGTTATCTTATCGGATTGAGTCTTTAAGGATTTGAGAACACTTGATGTATGTCTTGCATGTGCTTATCTGTGGTGACAATGGGATATTCATGTGCTCTACTTGATGTATGTTTTGGTGATCAACTTGCGGGTTCAGTGACCTTGTGAACTTGTGCATAGGGGTTGGCCCACGTTTTCGTCTTGACTCTCCGGTAGAAACTTTGGGGCACTCTTTGAAACTCTTTGTGTTGGTTGAATAGATGAATCCGAGATTGTGTGATGCATATCGTATAACCAAACCCTCGGATACTTGAGGTGACATTGGTGTATCTAGCTGACATTAGGGTTTTGGTTGATTTGTGTCTTAAGGTGTTATTCTAGTACGAACTCTAGGATAGATCAAATGGAAAGAATAGCTTCATGTTATTTTACAATGGACTATAGAATAGATCGATCAGAAAGGATAAGTTTGAGGTGGTTTCATACCCTACAATAATCTCTTCATTTGTTCTCCGCTATTAGTGACTTTGGAGTGACTCTTTGTTGCACGTTCAGGGATTGTTATATGATCCAATTATGTTATTATTGTTGAGAGAACTTGCACTAGTGAAAGTATGAACCCTAGGCCTTGTTTCGAAGCATTGCAATACCGCTTTCGCTCACTTTTGTTACTTGTTACCTTGCTGTTTTTATATTTTCAGATTACAAAAACCTATATCTACCATCCATATTGCACTTGTATCACCATCTCTTCCCCTCACTAGTGCACCTATACAATTTACCATTGTATTGGGTGTGTTGGGGGACACAAGAGACTCTTTGTTATTTGGTTCCATGGTTATTTGAGAGAGACCATCTTCATCCTACGCCTCCCACGGATTGATAAACCTTAGGTCGTCCACTCAAGGGAAATTTGCTACTGTCCTACAAACCTCTGAAGTTGGAGGCCCAACAACGTCTACAAGGAGGTTGTGTAGTAGACATCAAGCTCTTTTCTGGCACCGTTGCCGGGGAGGCTAGGTTAGCGGCACTAACAACCCATCAACTAAGCCCTTTTCTGGCACCGTTGCCAGGGAGGTGAGTGCTTGAAGGTATATCTTTAGATCTTGCAATCGAATCTTTTAGTTTCTTGTTTTATCACTAGTTTAGTCTATAAAAGAAAACTACAAAAAATGGAATTGAGGGTGCCACATATGCTTCATCTTTTTAATGTCTTTCGTGAAAATGATGGAAAGGAAAATTGTGCTCAAGTATTAGAAAGAAGAATGCATTAAAATGTTTGGCACTAAATCTTTGAATGATGAGCATGATTGCAATGTTGTTAGTATGAATTCCTTGAATATCCATGATGCTAATGATATGCAAAGCCACAAGCTTGGGGATGCTATGTTTGATGAATATGATATTTTTTGTCCCCGAAGTTTTGATGAGCAAATTTATTTTGATGATAGAATGCCTCCTATTTAGTATGATTATATTGATGAAAGTGGGTTTGGAAGAGTGTCAACTATAGGAAGTAACGATCCCACTATTTTGGAGGGTGTTGAATCATATTGTGATAATTATGAAGGTGGATTTGGAGAGGTCATGACTTTAATTAGTGATGAATCCACTATTCTGGAAGAGGTTCCAATTGATTATGAGAAAAAAGTTGCTATCTATGATGATTATTGTGATGACATGTATGCTATAAAGATTAATGATAACCATGAAACTTGTCATCATGATTTCAATTTTCAATTGGATTATGCCTCACATGATAGTTATTTTGTTGAGTTTGCTCCCACTATTCCGAATGAGAAGAATTTTGCTTATGTGGAGAGTAGTAGAATTTCTATGCTTGTGCATCATGAAAGTAATGCTTTATGTGCTGGTTATATTGTTGAATTTGTTCATGATGCTACTGAAAATTACTATGAGGGAGGAACAATGCTTGTAGGAATTGCAATAATATCAAGTTTCCTCTCTATGTGTTGAAAATCTTGAAGCTATGCTTGTTTTGCTTTCCTATGCTAGTTGATTCTTGTTCCCATAAGTTGTTTGCTAACAAAATCCCTATGCATAGGAAGTGTGTTAGGCTTAAATGTGCTAGTTATATTCTTTATGATGCTTTCTTTATGTTTCAATTCTTATCTTTTATGTGAGCATCATTGAAATCATCATGCCTAGCTAGAAAGGCATTAAATAAAAGCGCTTGTTGGGAGACAAACCAACATTCATACCTACTGTTTTTGTGTGTTCACATAATTATGCTACTGTAGTAATCATGTTTTGTAGCTTTTGTTTCAATAAAGTGCCAAGTAAGACCTTTAGGATAGCTTACGGTGATAGTTGTGTTGATCCTGCTGAAAATCAGAAACTTTTCGCACAGTAAATTAGTTTTCCTAATTCACAGAAACGTGCTTTTGATCTGATTAGTTTTGCTCTGGATTGGTACACAAATTGCTCAGGTTTTCCTAATTTGGTATGTGTTTTGGATTTAGATAATTATTCGAGAGTTACATATTACTACAGACTGTTCTGTTTTTGACAGATTCTGTTTTCTATCTGTTGTTTGCTTATTTTGATGGATCTATGAGTAGTATCGGAGGGTATGAACCATAGAGAAGTTGGAATACAGTAGACGTTACACCAATATGAATTTAGAATGAGTTCACAAAAGTACCTAAGTGGTGATTTATTTTCTTATACTAACGGAGCTTACACGCTTTCTATTAAGTTTTGTGTTGTGAAGTTTTCAAGTTTTGGGTAAAGATTCGATGGACTATGGAATAATGAGTGGCAAGAGCCTAAGATTGGGGATGCCGAAGGCACCCCAATGTAATATTCAAGGACAACTAAGCAACTAAGCTTGGGGATACCACGGATGGCATCCCCTCTTTCGTCTTCGTTCATCGGTAACTTTACTTGGAGCTATATTTTTATTCACCACATGATATGTGTTTTACTTGGAGCGTCATTTTATTTTGTTAGGATTTGCTTTCTGTTATTTTGAATAATGTTTTGCATCTTTATTTTCAATAAAAATGTCAAGGATAGCGCTTACCATGCTTATTTTGCACGTATACATGTTGCTGTTTCAAAACAGAAAGTTTGCCGCCGTTGCAAAAATTCCCTAGAAACGTCAGAATATGACAAAATGTTGAAACTTTCTGCACGGTAAGCTCTGAAAAATTTTATACAGTGTGGTAAATTTTCATAATTTTTGGAGTTAGGGAAGTATTGATACTCTTGCATTCTTTGACAGACTGTACTGTTTTGGCAGATTGCTATTATGTTTGCATATGGTTGCTTGTTTAATGATTCTATTTGAGGATAGGAGTATTAAGTATGCAGAGGCATTTAGTATGCAATGTTGAATAATAAATTTTTTGATTTTCTACAGTACATATTGATAAGGTTTTTGTATTGGTTTATACTAACTTATCTCACGAGTTCTTGTTGAGTTTTGTGTAGATGAAGCTTTTGAGATTTAGGGAAACCGAGATATAAAAGGAATTAAGGAGACGCAAAAGTTCAAGCTTGGGGATGACCAAGGAACCCCAAGATAATATTTCAAGAAGTCTCAAGCATCTAAGCTTGCGGATGCCCTGTCGGCATCCCACCTTTCTTCTTCAACAATTATCGGTTAGTATCGGTTGAACCTAAGTTTTTGCTTCTTCACATGATGTGTGCTATCCTTGAAATGTCATTTTGTTTTGCTTTGCTCGCTGCTTGAATAAAATACATTAGATCTGAAATTCTTAAATGAGAGAGAGTCATCACATAGCTACATAATTATTTCACTACTCATTTATCTTCACTTATATCATTTTAGAGTAGTTTGTCATTTACTCGTGTGCTTCACTTATATACTATGAGTAAATGGTTGAATGAATTGAATATCATAAATCTGAAATTATATATGTTTCATATGCTTATCCCATGGGGAGTAATGACTTCACATATAAGAAGTAGAGGTGGTAAATTTATTGAAGGTTAGCAAACATAGTATTGGTCACTTGCACAATTTATGAAAGAATATTGAAGGAACAAAGGTTTCACATATAAATATACTATCTTGGACATCTTCTATGATTGTGAGCCCCATTAATTGTTTTCAAACTTGATCAAATTAGTTGAAGTTGGACAAGGAAGACAACTTAATGAGTTATGTTTGGGTATATTTGTATATTGTTATAGATCCTCCAACATGTGGTGCTTGCTATTTAGAATCCTTTGCTAGCCAAAATTTCTGTACTAAGCGGGAATACTTCTTGTGCATCCAAAATCCTTGAAGCAAGTTTCTGCCATGAGTCTCCACCATATCTACCTATATGTGGTATTTACCTGCCGTTCCAAGTAAATTTGCATGTGCCAAACTCTAAACCTTCAAATAATAATCTGTTTTGTGTGCCTGAATCGCTCATGTATCGACTAGGGGATGTTAGTATCTTCCATGCTAGGTGGGTTATTCTCACGATGAGTGGACTCCGCTCATAATTCACGAGAAAATGGATGGTAACTGGGATGCCCAGTCCTATGATCAAAGATAAAAAACAAAATCGCAAATAATTTTAACAAAACTCACCCAGGATTGTTGATAGTTGGACGACACCCGTTGTTTCGGACAAGAAGTGGAGTGTGATTGTTGGTGGAGGGGGAGTAACATCTTTACCTTTCTGTTTGGGAACCGCCTATAATGTACTCCCTCCATCCCAAAATAAGTGTCTCAACTTTAGTACAACTTTCTACTAAAGATAGTACAAGGCTGAGACACTTATTTTGGGATGGAGGGAGTATCTAATATGGAAGATATTGGGAACTCTGGGTTGTTATGTTGACAATGAATTCACTCGAAATTATTTTCACCTCTGTTTTAAAAGCTTCAAGCTCTGGCACCTCTGCAAATCCCTGCTTCCCTCTACAAAGGGCCTATCTTTAACTTTTATGCAAGAGTTAGTAGTATTCCTTCTTACTCCAACCTACTCTTTAGTTGGCAAGCATCATGTGATGGGGAAGGATCTAAGCATATATGGCCATTCAAATATATTTGATCATGAATTATTATTGTTGACAATTATCTATATGATAATAAGTTGGGAGGCGAAACATTAAGCCCCTATCTTTCTCTGTGTTCGATGGATGCTATTTGTTCTAAAAATATGCTTTGAGTGGTAGCAATCATGGAAGACTATTTGATAGTTGAGTATGTGGGATTTGCTAAATCAAAGCTCTTACATAGACCGTTCTCGAAAATAAGATGAATTGCATTTGTTTGATAACTGAGAACATAGTTTGTTAGTTTTCAAGAAAGTTTATGGTCTATGGTTTAACATGTGAATAGCTTGATCATGAGAAGTTTTATGAGATGAGCTACTATTATGACATATAATGATGCTAGAAAAGGTGATTGAAATTGTCATTGATCAAACTTGTGCACCTACTAGCATTCACACTTCATAAATTATTTCTTTTATCATTTACCTACTTGAGGATGAGAAGGAATTAAGCTTGGGGACGACACATCTCCAACGCATCTATAATTTATGAAGTATTCATGCTATTATATTATCCATCTTGGATGTTCTATATGCATTTATATGTTGTTTTATATGATTTTTAGGACTAACCTATTAACCTAGATCCCAGTGCCAGATTCTGTTTTTTTCCTTGTTTTTGAGTTTACAGAAAAGGAATACCAAACGTAGTCTAATTGACGTGCCAATTTTTGATGATTTTTTATGGACCAAAATAAGCCCCCGGAGAAAAAGAGTTTGGCCAGAAGAGTCCCGAGCCATCCACGAGGGTGGAGGGTGCGCCCACCCCCCTGGGCGCGTCCCCCAATCTCGTGGACGGCTCGGAGACCCCCCTGACGTGAAACCGACGCCAAAAATTCATATAAATACAGAACCCCCCTAGAAAGAAACCTAGATCAGGAGTTCCGCCGCTGCAAGCCTCTGTAGCCACCAAAAAGCAATCAGGACCCTATTTCGGCACCCTGCCGGAGGGGGGGATCCATCCCCGGTGGCCATCTTCATCTTCCCGGTGCTCTCCATGACAAGGAGGCAGTAGATCACCCTCGAGGCTGAGGGTATGTACCGGTAGCTATGTGTTTGATCTCTCTCTCTCTCATGTTCTTGATTTGTCACGATCTTAATGTATCGCGAGCTTTGCTATTATAGTTGGATCTTATGATGTTTCTCCCCCTCTACTCTCTTTTATTGTATTGAGTTTTCCCCTTGAAGTTATCTTATCGGATTGAGTCTTCAAGGATTTGAGAACACTTGATGCATGTCTTGCATGTGCTTATCTGTGGTGACAATGGGATATGCACGTGATCTACTTGATGTATGTTTTGGTGATCAACTTGCGGGTTCACTGACCTTGTGAACTTATGCATATGGGTTGGCACACATTTTCATCTTGACTCTCCGGTAGAAACTTTGGGGCACTCTTTGAAGTTCTTTGTGTTGGTTGAATAGATGAATCTGAGATTGTGTGATGCATATCGTATAATCATACCCACGGATACTTGAGGTGACATTGGAGTATCTAGGTGACAATAGGGTTTTGGTTGATTTGTGTCTTAAGGTTTTATTCTAGTACAAACTCTAGGATAGATCGAACGGAAAGAATAGCTTCATGTTATTTTACTACGGACTCTTGAATAGATCGATCAAAAAGGATAACTTTGAAGTGGTTTCGTACAAGTTCAGGGATTGTTATATTATCCAATTATCTCTTCGTTTGTTCTCTGCTATTAGTGACTTTGGAGTGACTCTTTGTTGCAAGTTCAGGGATTGTTATATTATCCAATTATCTTATTATTGTTGAGAGAACTTGCGCTAGTGAAAGTATGAACCCTAGGCCTTGTTTCGAAGCATTGCAATACCATTTTCGCTCACTTTTATTACTTGTTACCTTGCTGTTTTTATATTTTAAGATTACAAAAACCTATATCTACCATCCATATTGCACTTGTATCACCATCTCTTCGCCAAACTAGTTCACCTATACAATTTACCATTGTATTGGGTGTGTTGGGGACACAATAGAGTTTTGTTATTTGGTTGCAGGGTTGTTTGAGAGAGACCATCTTCATCCTACGCCTCCTACGGATTGATAAACCATAGGTCATCCACTTGATGGAAATTGCTATTGTCCTACAAACCTCTGCACTTGGAGGCCCAACAATGTCTACAAGAAGAAGGTTTTGTACTAGACATCACACACATACTGTCCCTTTTCTTTTTATCCTTTTTAGGTTGCTTTTCCACAGGCCCTTCATGACGGCCTGATCATCGACCCTTTCGAAGGATGGATATACCAAGGCGGCAAGCATCATAGACGCGTGGTGTAATATCTAGGTGGTCTTCTTGACGATCACTCTACCTGCTTTCAGGACCCAGATGCAGCTCCTCCTTGGTCTCGGCATGCTAAATAGCCCTATTGCTTATCGCACTATTTGTACAAATATGCTTTGACGTATTAATCAAATTATAATGGAAATAGTTTGCGGCCCAATTTATGTGGCACTGGCTTACTACTTCACTTTATTTCGTTATTTCTATCGATGGCACCCATACACTCTGGTACGCCTGAATTCGCCAGGGGCTTCATTGCGCCCCATGCTACAACAACAAGTCCGAACACTTTTTACAGTATAGTTCGGCACCCCGAATATAGCATTATATATATACGTCAGCTCCGAATCATGTCTTTGGTCAATAGTTCGGTTGCCCAGTTCCTGTGCTTACTACCTTACGTTTCGTCATATCGGCTAGGGTAGTAAAGGGAGAACTACTACGATTGTGTTTCTGGTTTATCCAGACAAACACCTTAGTAGAGAAAGCCGAAAACTGACTGTCATGATGCGGCGCGAGCTGGTCAGCTATTCGGAGGTTAAAATCTCTTGTGATTTCTTCCCGCATTATGCGACGGATCGGCCTCCACCCGATCAGGTGTCTATAGCACCCTAGTCTGGATTAACGAGTACTAACTAGGGGATGCGCCTACATTCTTATTGTCAAACTCCTATGCCTAGGTGAGGGTGATAAAGCCACATAGTCCGATTGCCTAGTTCGTTGCGTCAAACACATCCTTCAAGGACTAAACTCTTGGATCAAGAGTGTTTAGGTTCTAACCCGAACACCCCCGTACTACCTACGTCGAGGCTGAAGCCGACGACTGGCCAACTCTCAGATTTAATAAAACAACCGCACATGAGGTAAAATTTTAAAACAAACAAACAAGCATTATATTACATATCGGCTTTGTTTCATAATACAGGATGGAATAACATGAATGTCTTCATTCAAAGATAATGTCTTTCGCACACTGGCCCTCTACAATGTGGGATCCCTCGAGGACATCATCAAAATACCGCTCAGGCGTGCCTTGCTCCTTGCCCGCGGGTGGTCCCTTGGTCGTGAGCTTGATGGCTTTAATCTTTGCCCACTGCACCTTGACATGGGAGAAGGTCATCCGTGCACCTTTGATGCAGACCCACCGTTTGATGGCATCAAGCGGAGGGCAGGTATCGACCAGCCGCTTCACGAGCCCGAATGGCTTCGGCAGGCATTAAACGTATTATAAAATCCTTCATGGCCAATTCGGCCACCCTATGCAGTTCGGTCAGCTATTTCAGTTGATCCCTAAAGGACATGGTATGCTCTGGCGCAAGGTATTGCGACAAGAATAGCTTTTCCGTTAAGCTCCCCTCTTTGGCTCAGAAAAACTCCGCAACATCAGCAATGCTGCGTGGCAGATCCGCAAATGCTCCTGGACAACTCCAAATCCGTGTCAGTAAGAGGTAACTTTTCTTCACAAATTTGCTCTATATAATAAAGGCCTTACCCGCCATGATTTTCCTAGCCTCCTGGATTTCCTGGAGGGCACCCTAGGCTTCAACCTGGGCCTCTTGTGCGCTTTGGCGAGCCCTAGCAACTTCGAACTCTTGGTCTGTAATCTTGCGCTCCAAGGACTCGCATTTCTTTATGGTGTCCTGGCGCTCCTGCTGGACTTCTCCGACCCTTGCCTCGTGTTTTTCGCTTGCGACTTGTTCCTTCCCGCTCACTTCTGGGCCTCGGCCAGCGTGTTCTTGAGGAACTCCACCTCGGTCGCAACTCCTATGAAAAATCATGATAACATGGTCAACTGAAACAATTCATATCTTTTTAGATCTGGATAGGCCATTTGCATACCTTGCTTGCCCACTAGTTGTTTTTTCACACGGCCGAGCACTTCCTCAGCCACTCCAGACTCTGCCTCAGTTTGGAGACTTCGGCAGAATGGGACGTCGTAGCACGCATCGAGGCCTGCTCATTCACATACACATGTATGGTTAGTCTCCTGCGAAAATTATTTGATCCTCTGTGTGGCTTTTCTTTCCGAACACTAGACAGAGTCTCGGGGGTCCTGCCTATACTATGGAATTATTTTTTCATAATTATGTCACATACCTCAAAGCCTGTTAGAAGGCTGGCGCAAGCTTCGGCCAGCCCGCTCTTAGCAGACTGTACCCTCTCAATCACCGTACCAGAAGGATACGATGTTTGTCCACAATGGACGCACCTCGCAGTGCTTCCAGTAGAGTATCCGGTGCCCCTGGATGTACTAAGGTCACCGGCGGGATAGGCGCACCTCCTTCTTTCAAAGGAGGCTGCTTGCCTTATTCCAGAGACGTATGGGTCTCCGGAATAGTATTTGGCAGGGGGCCAAATTGGATGTGGCCCCCATCGCCAGTTGCCAGGGGCTCTACTCCCCCATGTGTTCGGCGGCCAAGATATCACCCTCAGGCCCCACTGTGACGGTCTCCTGTGCCTCTCCCCGACAAGGGAGGGTCCTTCGGGACAACATTTTGGTGTCACCCGTAATCTTGGAGGAGAAGGCCGGCGGAGGCGACCCGCTGTCCATCACATTGCGATCTAGCGAATTCCCTGAAGATGAGGATCGCTGGGGACAGGCGTGAGCCGAACTGCGGCACATGGTTCAGCATATTAAAGCCACGGAGCAAAGGAGCTGGGTATATATCACTACTAGGGAAAAGCCTAGCAGCAGCACGAGTTTTGGGCCTATTAGTAGCGCGGGGGCTAGCGCTACTAATAAGGCGCTATAGCTAACGTATAGCAGTAGCGCGGGTGCGACCCGCGCTACTACTACGCCCGTGCTACTACTAATCTCTAATCTTTTGATTTTTTTTTGAATTTTTTCAAAAAAAATTCGATTTTTTTTCACCTCAAATCTCTGAATTTTTTCACTAATTTTCAAATTTCTGAATTATTTTAACCTCAAACCTCTAATCACCCCTCATCACTGCTCAATTTAATCTCTAATCACCCCTCATCATTCCAAATAATCTAACTTCCCAGACGGTCACCCATCCTCTCACTACTCCAGCCTGAGCACGCTTAACTTTCGGGTTCTATTCTCCCTCGTTTCAAAGTCTGCACTTGTTTTTTCCTGACAATAGTAAGATGTCAATCCTATTAACCTCAGGAATTTAGCTTGAGCATGAAGTCACACATTTCACTGTTTGAGTTTGAAACTATTGTTCTAAAAATTTAGTAACACTAATAATTCTTGAATAATTAGTTTGACCACAGTTTGACCATAGTTTGCCCAGATTTGACCATAGTTTGACCATAGTTTGACCAGATTTGACAAAAATTCAAAAAAACTAAAATAATTATTTAGTAACACTAATATTCTTGAATAATTAGTTTGACTATAGTTTGACCAGATTTAACAAATATTAAAAAAAAACTAAACTTTTTTTGAATTTATTTGCCTGCAGATCTTAAAAGCCCCGTAACTTTTTTTCTGTTAGGTTTTTGAGGATTTTAAGAATGTTTAAAAATTCGGATGTAACTTTTCGAGTAGATGATTTTTCATATAAAAAACTTTTTCATCCGAGTTAGTATGCAAAAGTTATGCCCATTTTTACAAATTCTCGAGAGATTTTGCAAATAAAGTCAAAATTCATATTTGCAAATTTTCCCAACAACTAGACCACATATCACATGGGAAACTAATTTTCTTTTATTTTTTGACATTTTCATCATTTTCTTTTATTTTTTTTAAAACTAAAAAGGCGATCCACACGGGGGGGGTAGAGTTTGAAAATGGGACCTTTAGTAGTAGCGCGGTTTTTTACCCCCTAGCTACTACTATGGCACCACTTAGTAGTAGCGAGGGCTAAAAACCAATGCTACTGCTATCAAAGTTAGTAGTAGCGAGGTTTTAAAAACCCGCGCTACTACTATGGCATGTCCCGGGGGGCACGGTAGAGACCGCTTAGTAGTAGCGAGGGTTAAAACCCGCGCTACTTCTATCAACTTAGTAGTAGCGAGGTTTAAAAACCTGCGCTACTACTAAGTAGCAGTAGCGAGGGTTTTTAACCCTCGCTACTAGTAAGATTCTGTGTATAGGCTTTTCCCTAGTAGTGTATGTGCGTGAGTGAATTTGAATACTTATGATTCCGTCAGGGGCTTATCCCTGGGACGCCACTCGGAGCTACTATCAGTATCCAGTGCGGGATTATCCGCGGGGGAGACCCTCCCTCTCTTGGATGCCTTCGCCTCCAGATTGTGGAGGCCGCCCTTTTCTTCCTTCGCCCCTCAATGGGAGAATTGCTTTCCTCCTCTTCCTCGTCGTCATTCTCGATGGGGGAGGAGTGGGTTTTCTTTTCTTCGGACGATCCGTCCGAAGTACCTTTACGGCGCAGGCCACTTCTGGTCTCCTTGGCCTTCTACTTGGCCTTCTTCTCCGGCGCCTGGTAGGGCTCTGGAACCAACATCTTCGTCAAAAGTGGGATTACTGGGTTTTCTGGCAATGGATCCGGACAAAGGATCCCCTCCGCCTTCTTTGTCCAGCCCTGAAAAGATAAATGGGGAAGCTTAGGCATCTTCCTTGAAGATACAGGTGGAGGATACACCATGAAATATCGAGAACTCACCGAACTGGCTGGATGAGTCAGGGCATTACCGCGGTCCTCGGTCGTCTCCGGCCACGTCTGATTTGCCTTGAATAGCACCTTCCATATACCTTTGTGCATGGCGCCGAAGAATCGTTGCAAGGTCTGGTGCTTGGCCGGATCAAACTCCCACAAATGGAAAGTCTGGCGTTGGCAACACTACAAAAAAAATACACATCCGTGATGATACGTGTTTGTCACAGTAGGTCGCGTTTTTTGTCATGCATGTACATCCATGACAAATTTATGACAGAATTAAGATAGTCGTACCTGTGCTGTCATAGAAGTGTTCCATGACATTACCAAAATTATCATCACGGAAGTGTCGCATGACGATAAATCGCGCGTCACAGAAGTGCTTTCGTCAAGGGTGACCGACACGTGGCATCCACCGTAACGGAATGTCGTTAAGCTATCGGGTCGGATTTTGGATCCGACAACCCGTTAATAGCCACGACCAATGCCGATTTTCCACGTGTAAAATTCTCATTGGCTGACGAATCCACGTGTCAGCTCCGCGTTGGCACAGGTGTCACTCATCCAACGGTCGAGATGGGCCTATGATATGTTGACACGTGGACCGGCCCAAAATTGGCCCACAAAGTTTAAATTGGCCGGCCCAACCGAAGGCCCATAAGATTTAGCGGACCATAATGGGCCAGCCCAGCTAAAGGCCCACCAAATTTAGCGGACCATAATGGGCCGGCCCAGCTAAAGGCCCACAAGATTTTGCGGACCACGATGGGCCAGCCCAGCTAAAGGCCCACAAGATTCTGCAGACCATAATGGGTCGACCAAGCTAAAGGCCCAACATTCTCTGTCAAATCGGCCCGTCAACAGCCTGGTCTAAACTTGTCATCAATGAGGCCCATGGCCACTTCTGGCCCGTTAACAGTCCGCTAAGTAATTGGGCCGAATTACGGCCGGTGTATTTCCAGCATGTTAAAGGTCCGGCTTCATTTGGGCCCATTTATAGGCCATCAAAACATTCGGCCCATAAACGACCGTGAAGGATTTGGGTCATATTCGGCCATGTCTATCATTCGGCCTGTTAGAGGCCCACTATAGATTTGGCCCACTTTCGGCTGTTGTCATTTTCGGCCCGTTAATGTCGGACGTAAACCATGGGCCCTATGTGGCCCAACATCATATCGGGCCCATTAACGGCCCATATAAAAATGATGATAATCTATCCCGACCGAAGTTCTGGCCCGTTAAAGGCCCGTGTATTAGGTCGGTGCATTTATAGCCCGTCCAAATTTCGGCCTGTCAAATATCCGCATCGTAAATGGGCCACCATTTCGGCCTACTAAGTTCAGTGGGTTCTTTGGCATAATCAGGGCCCAATCTCACTTTTGGTCTATTAAAGGCCCATGTTTTTTATGGGCTCAACATATTTACACCTGTAAACGGCCTACTTTTACTGAGGGCCCAAATTATGTTTAGGCCTGCTAAAGGCCCACTATGGGCACAGGTCTACCAGAAAAATTTGAAAGCTTATGCTAATTTAAGCCTAGATATTTTAATGGGCTACATGCCAATTTCGGCCCGTAAACGTTTTTAGCCCAATTGAAATGGGCCTGACGAATGTTGGCATGTTGGGCTCCTACAAAGCTTTCGTCCGAATACATTACTAAGATAAACCTACACTATACCACGTCATAATTACTATAGCCTGTGGCAGCATCATAAATGTTGTATCACAACAAAATAAATTCCAATCATACAACAAAAGGCCTGTTGGCATAAAGTTTACAGTCCTTCCAGATAAAAGCACCATCAGATGTATAGAAGCATAGATCATTTGACCTAAGTGCTAATGTTTCAGGCTGTAGAATCTGATGGAGCAGCACGATCTCCACCTATTTTCCGCCATTGCTCTTCAACAACGAAGCGAATGTCTGATAGTCTGGTTTCAAAACCATTCATATCTTGACGGCATTTCTCAACCACTATTCCTGTTTCCGAATCAACGTCCATTAGGGATTGGACTTGTGTCTGGAGCACAAATATATCACTCTGTCTAGCAGGAAGATTTTGTTCAGTAGGCGATTTGGACGAGGTTACCTTCACAACCAACCCAGAATTACGCATGAAGGTGCTTTTTGCACTGTTAGTGGAGAGATACTGACGCACTGTAGCAAGAGGTGACATTGTGCCTGTAGTAGCCTCGTCACCTTCAGGTGGTTGTGGTTGTTCAATCATTTGTTCCATAGCTTCCTGAAAGTTTGAACTTGTAGATTAGTGTACCAGTGAGTTACTAATGAGACGAAAACAAACAAAGTAGGTTAAACATTTATACATAACTTATTTTGGTGAACTACTGTAATACATTAGCATGTATTGTAGTGCCAACTACATAATAAAATCACTTTCGGAACATATGTCCATGTAGCATGCCTACTGTATTGTCTATTTCCTCACATTCGTTGACATCTAAGGATAAAGAGACATGGTTTAAAGTAGGATGAACATAGTATGACATCATTCATATCATGGGCAAACAGATATAAAACAAACAAGCTATTTTATCATTGTGTGCGCACGTGAACATAACAACTAGATTACAAATCAAGACCAAAAGAATATCCTTCATCTCTTGTAAACCATGTAAGGTGAAATGATATGTTAAGACAACTGTGTATAAAAGTTAACAGAGTAACTGACATTGGCTGCAAACCAAGTAGTTAAATGAACACATCACAGTACCAATCAGTTCAAGGCAGGAGGAGTAAGGACTTACAACAGCGGCTTGAACTGGTGTTCTCATGCCCTTCATCTTGCTGGTGTGGCAATCCTTGAAGATTTGCACTGCATTCGATTCAGGTTCTTTTTGGTCCGCACGGGCTTTCCTCTGTATTTGGAACAAGTCAATATAGATACGATAATATGGCACAAAAAAAGAAGGAAGTAGCAGCTATTTACAAGAGCCTCACAGTGTGCAATATAGCTATGAGATCCTGTTGTCTGTTGGAATTTCACTATAGAACGGTTGGTTTTGTTCTTCAAACAGTTAGCCTAGAACAAGATACACTTGTAAGGCACATACATAAATACAAGTTCAATATGTGGTCTGATCAAATATATATAGCCTACCTGATACTTTGGATCAGACCAGTGTTTAACGAGGGCTGTCCAGTCTTCATCTGTAATATATTCCACTGGAGATGTTTGGGCGATTTCATTGTTAGCCTTGCCTTCAAAGTGAGATTTTCTAAGGTGGTACCGATACTGTCATAGAGCAGACTGAAAAACATGAGTGCATGCTTCTTTAGTTGCATCATCTTTCGGATCCAACTTGAACTCATCTGTTGAAAAAAGAATGCGAGTCTTATTAGGGGGAAGCTAGAAAGTATGGGACAGAGCAAGACAATATTACTAATTGCGATGAATAACATTCCTTACGGATAAATGGTCAAGGAAGGTGTTAAACTGGGTATTGTCTTTCTCATTCCTGTACTGGATCCATGTTGGGAAGATACGTGCATGACACCTAACGACAACGGCTGCCTCTGATACTAACTTGGCTGACTCTGTAGCATCACGTGGCCTTTTTAAACCCGCCTCAAAATGGATCTCCATTCTTCCTCCTTTAGATTTTGTTAATCTATCAAGCATTATCCCTGATGTCTGTTTCCGCTTGGGCCAGGGTGCTAGGTCAACAACAAATATGGAAAGTGTTAGTGTACATCAAACTGTGAGAGTACATATAAAGGAGCATGCAACTGCAACTTGACTCGGTCAGGTACCGTCTTGGTGTTGATGCTCATGAGGTTCATCTGATCTTGCCAAGTCCTGTTGTGTCAACAGTGCTTTGGAAGTAGTGTTAGGTGTGAAGGCAGCTTGGTAACTGGTTGAGATGCTGGTACAGTTGAAGCGGATGCTGCAGCTGGTGGAGCAGGTGATACTGTGTTTGTAGATTTAGCCGGTGGACTTGGACCTTCTACTGCACTATAAGTACCAGCAGAATCTCGACGGCAGAGCCTTTTCTGTTTCACCCGACGAGTAATAGCACTCCCTACTATATTATTTTCCTTGCACTTTTTTGACTTTGCCATGTCAAGCTGTACCCACAACACAAAAGAATAAAATCACTCTTCAGAACTCATTGATGCATGATACAGACAAGCAATACTTTGATGTAAGACAACCGTATGAGGATGGAATATGTAAGAAAAACAGGACGGCATGACATATTTTCATAGCTACGATGTGCAAACTAAGCAGAAGGATTTTAAAGAAAATAGAAGTAATGCAAGCTAGACACCATATGAAAGATGCAACCAATATTACTCTGCCAAGTTAAAAGTGTCTTGTCATAAGTGGCAATTCGAAAAATTGGAAGCAGTACAACGTAGAAATCAATGCAAGATGCAACCGCTATCAAACTGCCATGTTAAAAGCGTCTAATCATGAGTTACTAATGCGGGATACACAACAGCAGTACTTTGATGTAAGAACATGGTATGATAGATAGATGCAGTGTATTCTAGACACAGAAAGCCATGTCATATGCACATGTATAACGTATAAACTCAGCAGGTGCAATTTAATCAAAATAGAAGAAATACAGGCTAGACAACATATGCAACATGAAACTAATTATCACACTGTCAACTTAGAGCAAGCACCTGTGATGGTGGAGTGCGGGAGATGAACTCATCATGTAAACTTGGGACTTCAACTTCATTAGCAGTAGCAATGGCAAATCTAGAGAGTCTCGGTGCGGAGTACCACCAACATCCCCTAACTTACTCTTTTCCTTCCTATTTTTCGATATTGCCTTATGAAGTCAAAACAACAAGAAGATGAATAAAATTAGCTCTGCATAACTGGTTGATGCATGATACAGACGAACACTACTTTGATGTAAGGCAAGCGCAGGAGGATGGAATATATACAAAAAAAGACAACGTTTCATATTCACATGTACGATAGGAGGTTGGAATATGTATGAAAAAAACAGTAAGCGGAAGGCATTTCAACAAAATTAGAAGAAATGAAAGCTAGTCACCATATGAACATGCAACCAATATCACTCTATCAGGTAAAACGTGTCTCGTCGTAAGTGTCATTTCAAGAAATTAGAAGCAGTACAAGCTAGAAGACAATGCAAGATGCAACCTACATCACAGTACCAACTTAAATGTGTCTTATGGGTAAGTGATCATTGCAGGTATAAGTTGTAAGCTACGCAGATGCAATTCAACATAATCAGAAGCAATACAAACTAGACATCATACGGAAAACGCAACCATGTATAACAGTTCCAAGTAAGAGCAAGCACCTGTGATGGTGGAGTAGGGGAGATGTGCTCATCGTGTACACGTATGTTCTAGAAACAGGAAGGCGTGTCATATTCACAGGCATTATGTGTAAAGTAAGCGGATGCAATTCAAGTTAGAAGCAATACAAGCTAGACATCATACGCAACATGCAACCACATATAATAGTGTCAAGTTAGAGGAAGCACTTGCAATGGTGGAGTAGGGGAGATGTGCTCATCATCTACATAGCTACGTTGATTGTCCAGCCTTGTGTTGTCTTGCGAATCTTGTTGGGAGGATGGTGGAGTAGAATTTTTAGAGACCCCCTGTTTGAGTTGCTCCGAAGGACCACCATCATCCACTGCCGAACTAATTTCCTTCAGCTGTAATGATTTTGCATTGTGAAGTCAAATGATAAGAAAAATGAATAAAATTCGCTCTTCAGAACTCATTCATGCATGATACTGACGAACACTAGTCGGATCAAAGGCAAACAAATGATGCGAGGATGGAATATGTATGAAAAACAGGATGGTGTGACATATTCACACCTATGATGTGGTAACTAAGCAGAAGGCATTTCAACAAATTAGAAGCACTGCAAGCTAGACACCATATGAAAGATGCAACCAATATCACTCTGCCAAGTTCAAACTGTATGGCATTTCAACAAATTAGAAGCAGTATATGCTAGAAATCATATGCAAGACACAACCAATATCACAGTGGCGACTTAAAGGTGCCTTATCATAAGTGACTGAGGCGGGATATGCAAGAATAGTAGTCTGATGTAGAAACAGGAACACATGTCATATTCATAGGCATTATGTGTAAAGTAAGCAGATGATATTCAACAAAGTTAGAAGCAATACAAGCTAGACATCATACGCAACATGCAACCACACATAATAGTGCCAAGTTAGAGCAAGCACTTATGATGGTGGAGTAGGGGAGATGTGCTCATCATCTACACAGCTACGTTGACTGTCTAGCCTTGCGTTGTCTTGCGAATCTTGTTGGCAGGATGGCGGAGTAGAATCTGTAGAGAACCTCCATGTCAGTTGCTCGGAAGGACCACGATCATCCAATGCCTTGCCAATTTCCTTCAGCTTTATTGATTTTGCATTGTGAGCTCTTCAGAACTCATTCATGCATGATACTGACGAACACTACTCTGATGAAAGGCAAAGTCATGATACGAGGATGTAATATGTACGAAAAAATGGACGGCTTGACATATTCACACCTATGATGTGGTAACTAAGCAGAAGGCACTTCAACAAATTAGAAACACTTCAAGACACCATATGGAAGGTGCAATCAATATCACTCTGCCAAGTTAAAACTGTCTCGTCATAGGTGGCGTTCATCAAACTAGAAGCAATACATGCTAGAAATCATATTCAAGACGCAAACCAATATCACACTGCCAACTTAAAGGTGTCCCATCATAAGTGAGTGATGCAAGGTACACAAGAAGAGTAGTTTCATGTAAGAACATGGTGTGATAGACAGATATAGTATTTACCAAAAACAGGAAAGCGTGTCATATTCACATGTATCATGTGTAAGCTAATAAGATGCAATTTACACTAATTAGGAGCAATAGGAGCTAGACACCATATGCAACATGCAACCAGATAACACACTGCCAAGTTAGAGCAAGCACCTTGGATGGTGGAGTAGGGGAGCAGAGACTTGGACCATGTAATGCACTATCAATACAAGGAGAATCGGTACAGATGCTCCATTTACGTTGCTGCAGAGAACCACCATCATCGCCTTCCTTACTCTTTTCCTTCCTCTTTCTTGATTTTGCCTTGTCAAGTCAAACCCACAAGAAAAAGGAATAAAAATTGCTCTTCAGAACTTATTGATGCATGATACTGACGAACACTACTTTCATGTAAGGCAGTCGCATGATAGGAGGATGGAATATGTATGAAAAACAGGACGGCATGAAATATTGACATGTATGATGTATAAAGTGTAAACTAAGCACAAGGTGCTTGAACTTGTTAGAATCGATGCAAGCTAGAAACCATATGAAAGTTGAAACCAATATCACTCTGCCAAATTAAAAGTGTGCCCTAACAAATGTATTTTACCAAATTAGAAGCAATACATGGCAACAAGTTAGAAATAATATGCAATATGCAACGAATAAAGGTGACTCATCGTAAGTAATTGATGTAGGATACAGAAGAGAGGTAGTTTCATGTAAGAACAAGGTTAACACATAGATGTAGTGTGTACCAAAAATAGGAAGGCATATCATATTCACAGGTATAGTGTGTAAACTAAGCAGATGCAATTTACCCTAATTAGAAGCATTACAAGCTGGACACCGTATGCAACATGCAACCACATATCACACTGCGAAGTTGGAGCAAGCACCTGTGATGGTGGTGTAGGGGAAGTGCTGTCTTTAGGTACAGAGCAACGTTCAATATCTTCATTTAGGCTTGTTGTTTCTTGAGAATCATGTGGAGAGGATGAAATTGCATTCTTTATAAGAGTATTGCATCTCATATTAACCCACGCGCGTGACTGTCTCATCATAAGCGATAGACGCAGGATACACAAGAACAGTAGTTTGATGTAAGAACACGGTGTGATAGGCAGATGTAGTATGTACCAAAACCAGGAAGGCGTGTCATATTCACATGTATAATGTGTAAGCTAAGGAGATGCAATTTAACAGATTAGGAGCATTGATGAGGGATACACAAGAGAAGTAGTTTGATGTAAGAACATGTGTCGGTGTCAAAACCGGCGGATCTTGGGTAGGGGGTCCCGAACTGTGCGTCTAGGCGGATGGTAACAGGAGACGAGGGACACGATGTTTTACCCAGGTTCGGGCCCTCTTGATGGAGGTAAAACCCTACGTCCTGCTTGGTTAATATTGATGATGTGTATTACAAGAGTGGATCTACCACGAGATCAAGGAGGCTAAACCCTAGAAGCTAGCCTATGGTATGATTGTTGTAATGGATGTTGTGTCCTACTGACTAAAGCCCTCCGGTTTATATAGACACCGGAGAGGGCTAGGGTTACACAGAGTCGGTTACAATGGTAGGATATCTACATATCCGTATTGCCAAGCTTGCCTTCCACGCCAAGGAAAGTCCCATCCGGACACGGGGCGAAGTCTTCAATCTTGTATCTTCATAGTCTTGGAGTCCGGCAGACGATGATAGTCCGGCTGTCCGGACACCCCCTAGTCAAGGACTCCCTCAGTAGCCCCTGAACCTGGCTTCAATGACGATGAGTCTGGTGCGCATAATGTTCGGCATTGCAAGGCGGGTTCGTCCTCCGAATAATCCATAGAAGATTGTGAACACCTGGATAGTGTCCGGCTCTGCAAAATAAATTCCACGTTCCACCGTAGAGAGAATAATATATACACAAGTTCAATCTGCTGACGTATTTCGCGGCATGACATCACACCACTACCAAGCCTTTACTTGAATCGTTTTTTATTATACCGCCTCAGCGCGTTTAGCGAAGCGGTTTCCTTGACACGTCTTGTCGAAGCAGAGATCGTGTTCCCCTTATTCCGGGATTCTCATCAATACGGACGTGGGTAACCCAACCGCGCCATTGATGGTGGCGCTTGGGAGATAAGCGAGTTTTACCAGGCCAGTGGGGACACATAGTCTTCGTCCGCCTATATATAAGGGATAAGGATTCACCTTTTTGCCTATGCCTTCTTCCTCCTTTGCTTATCCTTCTCCGCGCACTCGAGCTCCAGCGCCCAAGTTCGCGCATCTCGTCTCGACCTTCTCCGACCATGTCCGGAGCGGGAGGTAAATGGTTGGCCTCCACCGTTAAGGAGGAGCACATCACAAAGCTGCGTAGCGCCGAATACCTTTCCAGCGACATCGCGCACTAGCTGCCCGACAAGGGGCAGCTCATCCCCACCCCCAGACCCCATGAGAGGGTCGTCTTCCTTCCCCACATCCTCCGCGGACTGGGCTTTCCACTTCACCCGGTTGTCCGGGGGCTCATGTTCTACTACGGCCTGGATTTCCACGATCTGGCGCCGAACTTCATCCTCAACATCTCGGCGTTTATCGTCGTGTGTGAGGCCTTCCTCTGCATCCAGCCCCACTTCGGCTTGTGGCTCAAGACCTTCAATGTCAAGCCGAAGGTAGTGAAGGGCACTCAAGCGGAGTGCGGAGGCGCCATGTTGGTCAAGATGCCCAACATCCTTTGGTTCGAAGGGGCCTTTGTGGAGTCCATCAAGGGGTGGCAGTCGGGGTGGTTCTACATCACCGAGCCGCGCGACCCTACGTGGGCGGCGGCCCCCGAGTTCAGATCTGGTATCCCTGTGCAGCTCACCTCCTGGAAAGAGAAGGGCCTACTATGGGGCAGTTCGGAGGAGCTGACGGGACTCCAAGCCTGTATCCAGAAGCTGGTGAACAAGAAGCTCAGGCTTGTTAACGTGGTCCAAGTCATGCTCGCCCGCCGGATTCTCCCATGCCAAGAGCGGGCATTCAATCTGTGGGAGTTCGATCCAGAACAGCACCAGGCGTTGAGCGGGCTCTTCGACACGACGTACGAAGGCGCCTGGAGGGTGCTGTTTAAGGGCGCCGAAGCCCCCGCATCTGTGACGGAAGATCGTGGATTTCACTCGCAGCATCCAGCTGATGAGGTAAGTGATTCTACCCCTTTACGGGACACTTGTTGTTAATAGTTTGATTCTAAGCGGGTTTCAATCTCCCTTTTCCTTTGACAGGACTGGATGAAGAAGGCGGAGCAGCTCGTCTGCCCGGCTCCCATGCCAGAAAACCCAGTAGACGCCCGTCTAGCGGGGCTGCTGGTTCCGGCACCTCATGTGGTGCCGGAGAAGAAGGCCAAGAAGGTGGCCATGGGTACTCGAAAGAGTTCCCGTTTTTAGGTCTCCGACGGCTCCGAGGTGGACTCCTCCCCCGAAGATGAGGAGGAGGAAGAAGACTCTCTCCCAGAGGAGGGAGAGAGGAAGAGGAAGGCTTCCCTAACAGGGGAGGCCGAAGGGTCCAAGAGGGGAAGAACTATTCACCCGGACAGCTCTGCCAACACCAACGTTGGCAGCGAAGAGTGGCCTTCAAGGGCCAGGCCTCCGGCGAGATCATAAGTATCCGGACTCCTGAATGATTTATAATTTCTCTTCCGTGTCACATAGTGTCCTTCTAATGCCGCATACTGCCTGCAGTCCGGCCGATGATGATCTCCCCGCTTCATCGAGCGGGTCGTTGGCTCCGTCGGATGTGGATTCCATCCCAACTGCCTCCACCCCTCGCGCCGCTGAGGACGCCGAGGTGGGATCCCAGGAAGGGACCCATCAGGACGAGGCTCTAGAGGCGCCGCAAGGCAGCCTCTCGGACTTTGCGCCGGACTCCACACTGGAACCCACAGTGGTTCCGGAGTCCGGCAGGCGGCCCCTTCGCAAGAAGGGCAAGACCGTGACACCAGCTGCCTCCGTCCAACCGGAGGCGCCGGACAATTTGTTGGAGGCACTCAAAGGCACTTCCATCAAGGAAGAACACCGCACTGTTATGAGTGCGGTGATTCAGAAGGTTCAGCTCGCCAAGAGCGGGCTGACCGAAGCCTGCAATAGCCTTCTAATAGGCTTTGAGGTAAGAAGTTAAAATTATGTAATGTAATATCGCATAGACAGTAGCCCCTGATGCTCAGTTTGGTGTTCGGAAAGAAAACCCGGACTGAGGATCTAAAAAGATATACGCAGGGTTGCTAAAAAAGTATGTCAATATGGGTTTGCAGGCTGCGCTGCTGACCTTTGCCGCATTGACTGCGGAGGTTGGTGCATTGAAGCAGGATCTCAAGCGGTCCGAGCAAGAGCTCGGCCATGCCAAGAAGCAGCTCGAGGACAAACAAGGTGAGTAACACCACTTTGAATATTTACCTTACAGAAAAGGATTTCGGTTGCAATAAAAGAATAACAAGGATAACATGGGTACCGTAGGGGCCACGAATGAGGTCGCAACCCTGAAGGAAGCTGTGTCCGCGGCCCAACGCAATGCGGCCGTGGAACGGGTAGAGCGAGAGAAGTAGGAGGTGCGGGTGGCGGAGGTGCGGCAAGAGCTCCAGGCTCTCATGGAGAAGCATGAGAGTTTGGAGCGCGACTCAAAGACTCGAGAGTCCGAGCTCGCCTTGGCTCTCGAAAGTGCCAAGTCCGCCAAGGCCGAGGCCCGTAAGGCCCTTCAGGAGGTTGAAGATGTGAAGAAAATAGCGGCGGGTAAGGCATTTTTCATGCAAAGCAAGCATGTTAATGAAAACTACCTGACACTTACCCGAATTCGGAGCTCACCAGGGGTGTTTGCAGATCTGCCGCGCAGTGTATCCGATGCCGCCGCATTCTACCATGGCGAGGAGGGGAGCTCAACGGAGAAGGTCTTCTGGTCTCAGTATGCTGAGTCCGGCCATCCGGTGCCCCCTAGCGACCAGCAGAAGCAGCTGGTCGAACTCCACACGGTAGCCGAGGAGGCCATGAAGGGCCTCATAGTCCGGCTTTGGCCTGGAGAGGCCATGCCTGGGAGCTACTTTGGCCTCGTGCGGCGGCTGGTGGATGCGTGCCCCTGGGTGGAGGTCATCAAGCGCTCCGCCTGTATTGAAGGTGCTCGTCGGGCCCTTGCCCGCGCAAAGGTGCACTAGGGCAAGCTGGATGCGGAGAGGCTTATCACTGATGCGCCGCCAGCGGGCAAGGAGTATCGTACGCCCGAGATGTAATTATTGAGTAGACTCGCTATGTATTATCCTGTGCACTGAAAACTTTGTTGATATGCGCTAAGCAACGCTTTTTTAATTTAAAATATTACCTTCTGTGCGGCCGTTTATAAAATTTGAGAGATGGCAAGTCGTCGGCTTCAGCCCCCATTGCCACTAGTGCTGGGGTGTTCGGGATAAATTTGAGCACTCTTGTTCCCATTTTTGGGTCCATCTAGGGAGGCGCTCAACACAACGAACAAGGCAATCGGACTTATAATGCTTGAACACTCTCACTTAGCCATAGAATTCTATAATTTTAAATTTCGGCAAAGCCCCTAGTATTCGGGAGACCGAATTTGGGGCGCTATCCACGCCTTCGTCGGACATTATCCGGTTCTTCGCTCGAAGCGGCGTAAGTCTTTAGGGACTCGAAAAGACCTCTCGAACAGCGACCAGTCTCTCGCCTTATCATGCCAGTCAGTTTTAGCTTTCTCCACTGAGGCGCTCGCCCAGCTCAACCGGGGCGCAATCGCAGTGGTTCTCCCAGTGCTACCTTAGCCGACGGAACGGAACGTAAGGTACCAAAACTTGGGAGCCGGGCAAACCCAACTATTGACCCAAGACATGATTCAGAGCCGATTCATATAATGCTATAAGTTCGGGGTGCCGCACTTGTGAAAGTGTTCGGACTTATCACACCATAATGCGGGGAACATATGCCCCTGGTGTATTAGGCCGTACCAAAATATACGGGTGCAAGATGTCATTAATGAACATATATGTAAAGTGATGCAATTATAGGCAAAAAATGCTGCATTATTTATTTAAGGAATTCTGCTATGAGTGCGGAATGATACAAATAGTGCGGTAAGCAAGGTATTGGACTAATTAAACATGTCCCCCTCTAGGGGTGGGCTGCAGACTGGTGTTTATAATCAAATTTAATGCTCTTAATGGAGACCACCTGAGTGTTCGTCGCAGCTTTTTTCCCTCCCTGGTTGTTGCATCGTGAGTTCGGCGGGTTCACCACCGGACTGGGCCTCTGGTAAACGGAGTCCTGTATATAAAAAGAAGGAAAATTAAAAGTAAAAAGGTGACACACTTGGGAGCCCCTGGTGTGGTCGAGCTGCACTCTGGGTCTGTTGTGGTCGTGCCCCACCCCCTATGCCCATGGTATCTCCAGAGCATAATGATGTACGCGGAGAGTTGGTCTTGCAATCACGCAAGGGCTAGGGTTGGGGACGCATTGCTACGCATGGTCGGAACGTGCCAGGTGGTCTTGATTGATGTTGCTCCGGGCGCGTTTGGCTGTGTCCGGTCGTTTAACGGCCGGACTCGAAAATTGCCTTAGAAGGCTGCTCTATACTTCTGCCGCGAGAGCCGCTGTATGTTCCTCCGTTCGGAGGGAGCGTTCCGTATTTCCATTGACCGTAATGACTCCACGAGGGCCTGGCATCTTGAGCTTGAGGTATGCATAATGCGGCACCGCGTTGAACTTTGCAAACGCGGTTCGTCCGAGCAGAGCATGACAGCCGCTGCGGAACGGGACTATGTCGAAGATTAACTCCTCACTCCGGAAATTATCCGGGGATCCGAAGACCACTTCCAGCGTGACTGAGCCTGTACAATTAGCTTCAACACCTGGTATGACACCTTTGAAGGTCGTCTTTGTAGGTTTAATCCTTGAGGGGTCTATGCCCTTCTTGCGCACTGTATCCTAATAAAGCATCAGGACTCTTGTGAGGTGAAATCCATCAACGATTGGGTCTAAAACCAATGCGGCGAATCCGCCATGGCGGATGCTGGTCGGATGGTCCCTTCGATTGAAAGTGATCGGGCAAGATGACCATGGATTGAACTTCGGGGCGACTGGCTCCATCGCGTATATGTCCCTTAGTGCACGCTTCCGCTCCCTCTTGGGTATATGGGTTGTGTATATCATGTTTACCATCCGCACTTGTCGGGGGAAACCCTTCTGTCCTCTACTGTTCGGCGGCCGTGTCTCCTCCTCGTCGTCGCTATGCAGCCCCTTGTCATTGTTTTCGGCAATTAACTTGCCTGCCTGCTTGAATGCCCAACAATCACTGTTGGTGTGGTTAGCCGGCTTTTCGGGGGTGCCATGTATCTGGCATGAGCGGTCGAGTGGGTTTAGAGCCTCGGAATCCGGCGTTGACTGCCGTATCCTCCTTGTCGTCGCCGTTAACGCGGCGTTTATTTTTGCTTCGATGCGACCTGCCATTGTGGTCCTTGGTATCCGGACTACCAGAATTTTTACTGAGGTTGTTGCTGCGAGCTAGCCAGCTATCCTCTCCCGCACAAAAGCGGGTCATTAAGGATGTGAGAGCTTCCATGGATTTCGGCTTTTCCTGTCCTAGGTGCCGGGCTAGCCACTCGTCGCGGATGTTATGTTTGAAGGCTGCGAGGGCCTCTGCATCCGGACAGTCGATGATTTGATTTTTCTTTGTTAAGAACCGTGTCCAGAACTGTCTGGCCGATTCGTCTGGCTGCTGAATTATGTGGCTTAGGTCATCGGCATCTAGTGGTCGCACATATGTGCCCTGGAAGTTGTCGAGGAATGCGTCTTCCAGGTCTTCCCAACACCCAATTGACTCTGCGGGCAAGCTGTTAAGCCAATGCCGAGCTGGTCCTTTAAGCTTGAGTGGAAGATACTTGATGGCGTGGAGATCGTCGCCGCGGGCCATATGGATGTGAAGGAGATAATCTTCGATCCAAACCGCGGGGTCTGTCGTGCCATCGTAGGATTCGATGTTTACGGGTTTAAACCCTTCAGGGATTTGAGGATTCATTACTTCGTCAATGAAGCATAGCGGGTGTGCGGCGCCTCTGTATTGAGCAATATTACGACGTAGCTCAAGGGAGCGTTGTCTTCTATGTTCAGTCCGGCCGGGGTTGTTGTATCCGGCGCGACAGTATTCGTCGTGGGTCGTGGGGCGCCCACGTGATCTATAGATGGATCTGGATTGCCCTTCTTTGTCCTCCAATATATCTCGCAAGTCCGGTGCGTTCCCTCTTGGCTTCGCGCTTTTAGAGCGGTGCTTGGGTACGGTCTTGGTGGAGGGCCTGGATGCCTCTCTGTCGCGACCACGGGGTGGTCGGTCGGCCGTATTATGCGCTGGTGATGAAGGTATGTATGCTTCCTCCTCTAATCGGGGGAGCAACTTGCATTTTGGGTAGCTCTTGGAGGGGCGTTCGAGTTGATACTCTTCGGCCGCGAGGACCTCGATCCATCTGTCGGCCAGCAGGTCTTGATCAGCTTGAAGCTGCTGCTGCTTTTTCTTTAGGCTATTTGCCGTGGAGATAAGCCTGCATTTAAAACGCTCTTGTTCGACGGGATCCTCCGACACGACGAATTCGTCGTCGTTGAGGCTTGCCTCATCTCCAGAGGGAGGTATGTAATTATCATCCTCGACCTCTTCGTCTGCCGCTCTCTCGTGAGGGCTTGCTTCTGCGTCCTCCTGCGCTGAATCTTGCTGGAGGGGATTGTCTTTAGCACTTTCTGGGGTGTTATTATCTCCTGTGCCGGAATCTCCATTCTTGCTATGGCGGGATTTAGAGCGGCGCCGCTGACGTCGGCGCTTAGGCTGTTTCTTTAAGGAATCTGCCTCCGCTGCTTCTTCGCCGTCCCCATCTTTTGGGGTGTCCACCATGTATATGTCGTATGACGAGGTGGACTTCCAGTGCCCTTTAGGCGCTGGTTCTTGATTGTCTCCGGCATCGTCGTCCATACCGTCGATGTCTTCGGAGTCATAGTCTAGCATGTCGGTTAGATCGTCGACAGTGGCTACAAAGTGGGTGGTGGGTGGGCTTTGAATTTCTTCGTCGTCCGCATCCCAACCATCCTGGCCGTAGTCCGGCCAGGGCTCTCCGGATAGCGAGAGATGCTTTAGCGAATTTAGGATGTCACCAAAAGGTGAGTGTTGGAAGATGTCTGCGGCGGTGAACTCCATGACCGGCGCCCAATCAGATTCGATTGGCAAGGGCGCGGGAGGTTCGGAGTCCGGAAAGGAGTCCGGCACCTCGAAGTCACAAGCTTTACAAGGGACAAGGTCAGTGTTCGACTCCATCGCCGTGGAAGTTGCAGCCCCCGAGGCGGTGTCTAGCCACCGGTCCTCGATCTGCGCGATCGGCTCCAGACTAAGGGCCGGAGCAGATTCGTGTGCGGCCACAAAGGCACTGTCCGGCGGCAGAGCTAAATCATGCCCATCGTGACAACGCGGCACGCTCAGCTGTGGCTCGAGTCCGTCGAAGATCAAGTCCCCGCGGATGTCGGCCGTGAAGTTTAGGCTTCCAAACCTGACCTGATGGCCAGGGGCGTAGCTTTCGATCTGCTCCAGATGGCCAAGTGAATTGGCCCGCAGTGTGAAGCCTCCGAATACGAAGATCTGTCCGGGGAGAAAAGTCTCACCCTGGACGGTGTTGTCGTTGTTCGACGAAGCCATCGAGCCTATTGGCGACGACACAGAGGAACTCTTAATGAAAGCACCAATGTCGGTGTCAAAACCGGCGGATCTCGGGTAGGTGGTCCCGAACTGTGCGTCTAGGCGGATGGTAACAGGAGACGAGGGACACGATGTTTTACCCAGGTTCGGGCCCTCTTGATGGAGGTAAAACCCTACGTCCTGCTTGACTAATATTGATGATGTGTATTACAATAGTGGATCTACCACGAGATCAAGGAGGCTAAACCCTAGAAGCTAGCCTATGGTATGATTGTTGTAATGGATTTTGTGTCCTACGGACTAAAGCCCTCCGGTTTATATAGACACCGGAGAGGGCTAGGGTTACACAGAGTCGGTTACAATGGTAGGACATCCACATATCCGTATTGCCAAGCTTGCCTTCCACGCCAAGGAAAGTCCCATCCGGACACGGGGCAAAGTCTTCAATCTTGTATCTTCATAGTCTTGGAGTCCGGCGGACGATGATAGTCTGGCTGCCCGGACACCCCCTAGTCCAGGACTCCCTCAACATGGTTAATAGAAAGACATGGTATGTACCAAAAACAGGAAGGCATGTCATATTCATAGGTATAATGTGTTAACTAAGCAGATGCAATTTACCCTAATTAGAAGCATTACAAGGTAGACACCATATGCAACATGCAACCACATATCACACTGCCAAGTAAGAGCAAGCACCTGCGATGGTGGTGTGGGGGAATTGCGGTGATCAACTAGAGAGCTACGTTGACTATCTTCATTTAGCCTTGCTGTTTCTTGAGAATCATGTGGGGAGGATGACACTACACTCTTTAAACGAGTAGGTCGTCTCACAGTAACCCACCCGGGTGACTGTCTCATCATAAGTGATTGACGAGGGATACAAAAGAGCATTAGTTTGATGTACGAACATGGTTAATAGACATATGTAGTATGTACCAAAAACAGGAAGGCATGTCATTATGAAAGGTATAATGTGTAAAGTAAGCAGATGCAATTTAACAAAATTGGAAGCAATACAAGCTAGACACCATATGCAACATGCAACCACATTTGAAAGCGCGAAGTTAAAGCAAGCACCTGGGATGGTTGTGTGTGGCAATTGAGATCATCAACTGCAGAGCTACTTTTACTGTCTCCAACTGTTGACACTGCACCCATTAGAGCATTGAAACGCTTACTGCTTATCTTCACACTGGAGCGACTTCCGTCTTTTCTTTTCTGCATTCATCAACATTGCGTCAGAGTATGAAATACTCATGCATAAAAAAACAATAGTGTGAGTATGGGTGAAGCATGTGCACAATTAGTACAGTGTAAAGTTGGCAGATAGCAGGTCGGTGAGAAATAAATGACGGGGGACATATGATAGCTCTACAACATGCATGGCACAATCAATTACTACATGATTCTATGAAAATAACAGTCGACTGGAAGCAAATAGGTCAGTCCATTTTTTCTGCACCGTACGATGTACAAAGAACGGGGAGATCGCCTTCATCTACCTCCAGCCAGTCAGTGTTGACGATCTTCCTCGAAACGCCAGCGACCACCGGCCCAGTATTCCTCCCCTGCCTGCGCCCTCCCCTCGACCTCACCGCACCGCCGTGCTTGGCACCGCCCCCCCCCCCGGCCATCCATTCAAGCCCCGCCGACCTCCAGATCGGGCGCAAGCAGCTCCTGCGCCCCACACCCCTATGATAGATACCGATGCGCCGCTTCCCCGAGGAACAGGCGGACTAGGTGCTCCGCGCTCCTAAGCGGGTGCTGCTTCTTTTAATTGCGGTTCGACTGACCATGAATTGAAATCCAGGTGGGCTACTGACTTCTAGCAAAGGTGAAATAGTAAAAGGGAGGAAACCTTGTGCATTTAGTATCACGAAGAAGAAGCAGTAAGAAGCGCTCAACTAGTTTCTTTCGTGGGATGAATACGGTGTGAGGGGAGACGTAAGATTTGCACGAATAAGGGAAGAGGAGTACCTCTTTCTGCTGGTAGTGCTGTGTCCTACTTCTGTTATTCCGACAATCTTGTTGTTCGCCGGAAACCAGAAGTTGTGGAGGACGGCGCAGCCTTGGACGAACCCATGGTCAAGTTGTTGAGTGTGGTGCGGTGGCCGTCTGTCGGCGGCGGGGAAGCAGATCCAAGGCGGCGAACGACGGCGTAGCGGGAACAGCTCCGGTGTGGTGGACGGTTGCGACAGTGGAGCCGCAGCAGTGAGGCGCAGGACGGCGTGGTCGGAGTGGTTCTGGTACAGCGCACGTCGGCATCGGCGTCGTGGAGGCAGCTCTGCCTCGGCTTCAGCTGCTAAGTCCTTGAGGGCGTTGCGGTTGCGATTGCGTTGGACGACGACGTCGGGGTACCGACTCCGGCATGATGGAGGAGGGCGGCGGTTGATTGGCCGCTATGGGATGGAGGACGGAGGAGGTTGGGGTTTCGTGGCTGGTGGAGAGGGCGTTTTCGCGCCCACAGAGTATGAATGGGGAAACGGAGGGAGGCGGGGAACTAAGGGGGAACAATGTTTCGGTTTGAGACGCGCTTGTTTGAAATTTGGGGAAAGTTACAAACTTTGCCCCCATCTAAAATGTCATACATATTGCGGGTTGGGTGTAGGACAGTCATGTCAGGTGTCCCAAATGTGGGCGGGATAGATTTCATCCGAGTGCATGGGTGTTTAGGCGCCCACGGCGTATGAATGCTTCTCGGAGGCGGTTGAGACTGGCGTCTTGGTGAAGTTACAAACCTACCCCGGTTTAGACCTTTGGACATCGGGCCGATAGGCTACACGGGCCAGAGTCAGGACAGTAATTTCCTACCACCAAAACATTAGTCTCGCGCGGTTTCGGGTGACCAGAGGCCTATTTGGCGCTTCGTTCAATTTTTGGGAGCAGAAGCATTAACGTTTTCGGTTCTCTTGAATTGAACTTTCAGGATTTGTCAAACTTCACAAATCTTTACTCTTGAAAATCCTAAAGCTACGATTATTTTGGAATGGAGGGGGTACATTTTAATATACATTGTACACGAGTATATATTAAAAAATATGCAACTTACCTCAGTTCATGCATGGTTCCAGGTATAATCTCCTTGGTTGCAAAAAAAAGTTAGATATGCGTATGAATATATATACCATGTTCAAACTCACAACAAAGATTGATGCCCCCTTTTACATCTGATTTACAAATGCCATTATCTCGGGTTCAAATAGATGAATGCACTTCCTATGAATTCGAATCTTCGAAACCCCCTTTATGTTGAATTCGACATGTATTTTATTTCGTAGCTAGCAATTTGGAATGTATCCATGCAAGTGACAAATGTATAAAGTGCTTCACACTAACAACATGGAGTGCACTAATTAATGTTTATATATGAATTGCAAAAGCATCCATTGCCTGTATTTCAAACCGCTCTCACTCTATGGATCGATAATATGAAATAAACACATGCACATGCTAGAATTCAATAGAGTATGGGTGTCTGATAGACCGATTTTCGTCCATACGCAATTTTGCAAAATTCATGATCTCATCCAAAAATAATAATGCCATTTATATTTTAATTTAATGCGTAGAACCGCCTTTTACACGTAGATATCTCTCTATCTAACGCATAAGTGCACACACTTTATATGCATCGGCATTTCTCTTTCACACATGCTCACAATCTCTCTCAGGGTGTCGGGGTGTCTCACGCACATGCTCTCTCTGTTTCTCTATCTCTCTTTCTGACTACTATGTACCACTCTTTTCACTAATCTCAGTTGGAAAACACTATTTCTCTCACATGCATATATACACATGCACGGTCTCTACTAGCCCTCTATACGCACATATATGTGCCTACGTGTCTCCCGCACGCACATTATCTTTAGGCCTCTCTCGCACACATTGCCCCCCCCCCCGACACACCTCTCTAATAGTAGTTGGCAGATATGATTTCATCATATCATTCGGTAGGATATCCCTGGCTGTTAGGCTGGATGGTAATACGAGGCAAAGTTTTACCCTAGTTCGGATCGGACCCTTGCAGTTGAAGAAAGAGCCTACTCCTGGTACTGTATATTAGTGTTAGGGGTGTGTACAAAGTACACGTGAATACCAGGCATTGTGCGTGTGTGTATACTATCGACGAACTAGCCCCCAAGCTTGTATAACATACTAAGGGCCTAGGGTTACAAATCATATATAGTCGGCTTATCACCAGTGGGGATAGAGTCCTCCGCGACTCTGGTAGCTTCGTGTTGTACGCCGAGTCCTCCACATGGGTCTCCGTATAACACGTCTCGGTCCAACCTATATGTGGCGCAGGATGGAACCGACCCATGAGTCTTCATGTTGACCCACCACAACTAGAAATGATGTGCCCACCACACCACACACGCAATCGGCCACTAAGAAAATAAGCATATACAATAGTACAACGGTATCTAGCTCACGATACGTCTCCATATTTTGTTGATGACATTGACGGAATTTGCATTTGATGCGTTCTCCGTATTTTGTTGACGACACTTGCGGTCATTGTATTTGAAGCGAAAGCACGATATGGTCACTGGACTTCAGAATAAGCTCATCACGGTCACCACATACATTTTGTCGTGCTAACCAACATGTGGTTGGATGGTTAGAGGACAGTGGTTTCTCGAGCCCACCAAGGTTAATGTCCCAGTGCTAGAACTTATCTTGTGTTAATTTCAGTATTTTCCGGCGATGTACGTTCAGTGGGAGGAGACATTCCACTCGACTACCAGGCACCTATGGTGACTTCGTAAAATCTCAAGATCATATATGCTGGCCCACTCTCTCGAAGGCGCGGCGGTGGACCGGTGGTGGGGAGTGGTTTTGGGGAGGGCGGGCCGGCGTCGGGCGGCGGGGGTGGGCGGTTCGGCCGGTGGTGGCTGGACGCTCGGGGGGGGGGGGAGTTTGATGATAAACTGGAGTCCCTTGATTTCCTATCCAACGGCTGGAAAATCTAATGACCAGAGATGAAAAAGTCAGTCGACTGACGTGTAGCCTCACCCCGCACGTACACATGCACGCACGCAAGACACGCACGCATGTAGGCGTGCAACACTGACATGTACACATAACGTACACATGCATGCATGTTGGCGTGCAACACTGACACGTACACATGCACTCACGAACACACGCACGTACGCACCCATGCATGCAACACTGAAACACACCCTTGCACGTACGCACCCATGCATGCAACACTGAAACATACCCTTCCACGCATGCAACACTCGCACGCCTACATGCACACAGCACACGACGCAAGACACATGCTTAACTACATGAAAAAGATGACGTCACACTCAACGAAAAATCATCGGTTTATGAAATGCCCGCTTCTGACTTCCCTGGCCCACCAAAGGTTCCTCTGCTGTGCGCCGCCTGCGTTGGGTCACTGACATGCAGGCCATGCACCCAAAGAGCCCACACGTCAGTTAAAGAACGACGCGGTGTCCTAGGTCAGAGTCGAGGGCGCCACTCGTGGCACGCCCGGCTGAGCATGCCTCCGTGCCGCATTCAAATGCCTCCATGAAACCCGCCCATGTGGAAGCCGAGAAACCCACTCTGGACACACGTCCGTTCATGACCGGGCCAGCGTTAAACACAACACCGGCCGACCTCCTCCCGTCCGCCGTCTATTTAATCTCCTATTTAAACGAGGACAAACGCCGGCCAAGAATCGCACACCTCCGCTGCTCCCCTATCTCCTCCACCATTTTGTCCACTCTTACAATGGCTTACGAAGAGTAGTTATTCCGCATCCAAGCCGGCTGGGTAGCCTGTCGGATACAAGCTATGCAGCTCGCTGATCCACCTCCCTCCTCTCGCCCGACAGAGCCAGTTGCCGCCCCAAGCCGGCGCGCGGTTTAGCAACTCGCCGCTCCAGGCCAGCTCGACGAGGAGCAGCGCACGGGTGTCGTTGCTGCCGTCCACGCCGCCGCCTCGTACCACGTCTCTCGTTTCTGTGGCCGAGACTCCCATGCCGGCGGCCGCACCATGCAAGCAGCGACAGAAGCCGGGTGCGCAGAGAGCGACGAGTCGGTGGCCAGCGCCTCCGCGTCCGCTGCCATCATCGAGGAGAAGTAGAACGCGGGAGGCCGCCGCCGCTTGGGTCCCATGAAGGCCACCGCAGAGGGGACACCGGCGTACACAGCAGGTGTCTTGCCGGATCCTTTTGTTGCGAGGACCTTCGTCGACCCAACATGGTTTCCACGGAAGAGGTCAATGTTAGGATGAACTCGAGCCGGTGCTGGTCATGGAGAAGTAGTGGCCGGTGATGAACTTGAACCAGTGTCGGCCACCATCATCTTCGGCACAAGCCAATTATATCAGTTGGGCAGTGGGGAAGCAAGTCATCCTTTGCACTGAAGCATATACCTCCGGGGCTCCCGGCAGTCCGGTGATCGTGCTGCCGGACATGAGGAACACAAATCGATCGGCGGGCGACCATTTAGGCCATGTATTATATGCCTGTGCTGTACAGAACTAGCACCGCGTAGTTCATTTGAATGTATTGAAATCCTTCATGTTTGTGTGAAAATCCGATATCTTATATGATTTCCGTCGT
Organism: Triticum aestivum; assembly: GCF_018294505.1. Classification (NCBI taxonomy): domain Eukaryota; kingdom Viridiplantae; phylum Streptophyta; class Magnoliopsida; order Poales; family Poaceae; genus Triticum; species Triticum aestivum. The sequence continues at coordinate 105,608,760 of NC_057810.1, forward strand.
TGTTTATATGAAATACTCCGGTGGTTGCGTGAATGAGTATCAGTTTGACTACGTGTTTGCATGAATTTCGTCCGGTTGGTTGAGTTGTTGTCATAATGTGTGCGGCTACGGTTGGATGGCGTAATTTGTGGGTCACCGGTCGGTCTGCGGGCGGCTCGGGCGGCATTGTGGGACAAAAAACACAGCTCGTGCGAGCTCGTCTCCAACGTGCGCGCTAGAGGATGCATGACAGCATGAGCACCCGAGTCGTTCCTCGTTCATCGGTGGCAAAGGCACCGGTGGACAAAAGGGTCGCCAATATTTTGGCTACCCCAGGCAAGATCCAAACAGCCCCTCCCAACAGATTCAAATCCCTCGTTCGCCGTGGAATTTTGCCATGTGTTGTTTTCATGGACTAGCAAGATGCCCGTGCATTGCACGGAACATCAAGATGCATTTTTTTACAAACTCCCGCATGCATGCAAGGGATAATTAATGTCCTCCTTTGCTATTACCATGAGGCAAACACCATTAATATTGTATCGATTAGTGTTAGTGGCCTTGTATATCTGCAAATTGTAATTTTGATATTGGCCCCTTGTATATAAAAATGGAGGGAGAAATATGAGAGATAAGGTGAGGAGTGGGGCGTGGTGCCGTGGTGGTGACTGGTGGTCGGACTGGGCGGAGGCATGGGGATGGACGACGCATTATGTCTAGGTTTGTATCTCTCTCACACACACCCACGTAGGTGGGGGACGTGCACGAAGAGAAGAGGTGCACGCATGGCGCACGTACTCCCGTCTCTTTCCCAACCACACCCGCGTGGGTACACGGTGGAGCTCATTTCTTTACGAAAAAGGCAGCCCACGTGGTAATTTTGCACGTGTACTGGTTGTCCACTTGGTGGAGGGAGGATCGTCTACCACGGATGAACAAACAAATTGCAACTTGACGCGTTATGTTAAATTAAAAAAAGAGGCAAACCATGTGGGGCCTACCTTAGAGGCAAGGCTCTATACATTGGAGTACTTTTGATGTGTCCCGTCAACTCGCAGAACGAGGAGAAACTTGCTTAGTACGCCGTCTCGCCCACCCACTGGCGTGGTGGCTCGCAGTATGAGGTGAAGCTGGAGTACTACTGTATGCCTTTACACCCACTCCCTCGCCGACGCGCGCGGTGGCTCGCAGCACGAGGAGAAAATTTCACTACTCCCTCCGTTTACACCTCGTCCCTACTATGTACTTTGGTTAGTACTCCCTCTATTTACTTATAAAAGGTCACTATAAAAAATACATTTTGCATCTATACAAGGCCACAAATAGTAATCGAGACAAAAGTTACTACTCCCTCCTTTCCAGTTTATGGCTCAATTTCAAAATCTCTCCAACCAAGGTAGACGGTGAGTGGTCGAATTAATTTCGTAGTTTGCACAGTACGCTCGTTTTTCTCAAGAAGTTATGTTTACCGAGGCATTAATTAGAACGAATGCATGAATGACCACTAAATTTCCATGAACTTGTACATGCATTGGCTAGTTTCCTCTTGACACTGCTTGCATCGGGTGATCTAACGCACCTCGAAATCCAACATGTAATGGTACTACTACTAGTATAGTACTAGAATTGAGACTTATCAAACGGAAAAATGAATGTTTTTTAGATGAGCCCTATAAACCCTAGTGGGTACGTACTCCGTAAAAACAGATTTTTCCAAAACTAAGTCGCTCCCTTTCATGAATTCTGTAGTATACTCCTCCGTCGATGCTCCCTTTCATGAATTCTGTACTTCCTGTCGCCGACATGTGGGACATATAGCAACCGGGTCGACTTGTCGAGCACGAAATAACAGTGCACAACAGCAGGGGGGACGCACCCCACTCGTACCGGCCTAGTGTTTGTAATGAGCAATGAGACGTCAAATCACAATGCCGCACCTTCCCAGATGGACGAAGCAACTATTATTTCACACTTCGGTTCGACATCATCTCAAACCACGTACTAGTATTGCTTCTACCTCAAGAGGGACACGTGCATCGCCTTGGTACGTCATGACACGTGGGACCGCATGGCAGGCCATGCTCCCCCGCCGATCGCTGGGTAAAATCATCTCATTTTTACTATACTTCCTACAGATCGGTTTACTACATGGCATGCACGTCGTTCTAGGTTGAGAATTTAACTGGCTATATATAGGAGTATATGTGATGAACAGTATGCTAGCCTTTTAAAAAATGTATTCTTTTGTACAGTAGTACTCCACTATCGATGGATTGCGCGATGGAGCAAAAATTGAAATTTTACAAAAGGTGGTACATATAGGGAGCGCTCGTCGCCAAATTATGCATATTGTAATATTAAAAAAGCTAGTACGTGCTTAATTGGGGTGCTAAATTCTGTTAAAGAAATACTAGTACTAGTATGTACATACTGAAGAGTTAAAGTAACGAGAAGAAACATAACATAGTTCTGCTGGGGGCTCAGCACAACACACCCCTCAAATTAAACTAAGCACACCTAAAATTAAACTATGCAACTAATCCGGTAGACACTGCATTAGAAGTTTAGAACCACCATGAGCAACAACACTGCCACCTTACTCAGAGTCCTCGTCCACGTCCTCGACTTCGTCCTTGTCCCTCTTCCTCTTGGCCGATACTTCATTGCTTGAACCGCCAACTTGGCTTTTGCTCTTCATCCAACCCTTGTAGATATTGAGACAAAGGTAGCCATCCATTGCAAACTAGTAGAAAAAGGACCTAATATGAGACACATTAGTGCCGGTTTGATTTTGAGCCGGCACTAATGTGTCCATTAGTGCCGGTTCCAACGGCTAGCCGGCCGTTCTCATTAGTACCGGTTCGTGGCGAACCTTTAGTTCCGGTTCATGCCACAAACCGGTACTAAAGAGGGTGGTGGCAGGGTGTTGTCAGTCTGGGGCCCGTCCAGCACCTTTAGTACCGGTTTGTGGCAAGAACCGGTACTAAAGGTCGACGTACATAAACCCTTCGTCCACCCGAGCCACTCTGTTCTTCCCCTTTCCCGTCACTCCTCTGTTCTTCCCCTCTCTTCCTCGAGCTCCTCACAAATTTTTCCCAAAATTTGTCAAGATTTGAAGGCCCCTATCCATTCAAATGATCACAAAGGTTAGCAACTTTGTCCTTTCAACTCTCATTGCTAGATTAGCTCTTGCAATGCTTTGTATAGTGATTAATTTGGGAGGACTTATATTTGCTATTATTTGATTTATATGCAATTTGAGGTCAAAAATAACACTTAGTTTGGATATGTAGGTGTGGTTTACTTAGTGCCTTCTAAATCTCAGTCGTAACCACCGTCAATCGCCCGCACCGTCCCGTTGCCGGCACCACCTTGTGGTGAGGCTCTTGTTCATGAATGTTTTACATTACCAAATTGATGTTTGTGTGATTTGGATATATAGTTAATCGTATAATTATCTTACCCATACGTTGTTTGTTATACATAGTGCCATGGTTTTGATATCCGTACCCGTCGACCCTCGTCCTTGTTATGACTCACATGTGGTATATTCTCTTTTAAAACTAGTTGTTGCATTTCGTGTTTATGACAAATTATGCCCATCAAGATGACATAGATATTTTTATCTAGGAGGTATGTGAACCGGAAATTCCAACCGACCCTATTGTCGAGAGGTTAAATTTAGTTGAAAGAGAAAACGAGTATTTGAAAGAAAAATTGAAAAGAATTGATGGAGAGAAGATGGAATTGGAGTTGCATGTTGCTGATGTCGTCGATGATCACAAGATCAAGATGGAGAAAATGAGGTTGAAGATTAGAAAGATTAGAAAATATGCCAGTGATAGTGTGGCTTGGTATCATTATGATGTTGGATCAATTGTTACCTTAGTTGTGATCTTCATCGCATTTGTTGTTACATTTAAATTCTTTTAGCTAGAGAGTTATTTGTATGTTGCATTTAATTAAGTGCTATATATGAACTTTATGTATGAACTTTATGTATGAACTTGTATTAATTTGGTCTATTCGGTGTTGTGTAATGAAGATGAGCCGACAATGGATGTATGATGACCGATGCTCTCCCGAGTGCATTAATGGCGTGCATACTTTTCTGCGGGCCGCTAAGGCAAACAAGCAGGCGGATGGTTTTATGCCTTGTCCATGTGCTGGCTGTAAGAATGGTCACAGTTACTCTACGTCAAAAACCATTCACGTCCACCTATTTAAGTCCGGTTTCATGCCCCACTATAATGTTTGGAGCAAGCACGGAGAAATAGGGGTTATGATGGAAGACAATGAAGAAGAAGAGGACGATGACGGCTATCCTGGTCATGGGTTCCCTGAATACGATGGTACAACAATGGGGGAAGAAGTTGAGTCGGCAATGCGGGAAGAAGCTGAAGAAGAGGCATCAGATGAGCCCGCTGATGATGTAGGTTGGGCCATTGCCGATGCAAATAGAAACTGCGCAAGTGATCTGGAGAGGACGAAGTTGCAGCGCATGTTAGAGGATCACAAGAAATTGTTGTACCCGAATTGCAAAGCTGACAAAAAAAAGTTGGGAACCACACTTGAAATGCTGCAATAGAAGGCAGAGAATGGTGTATCTGACAAGGGATTTGGAAAGTTGCTGGTAATGATAAAGAATATGCTTCCAAAGGACAACAAATTGGCCGAGAGTACGAATGAAGCAAAGAAGGCAGTCTGCCCTCTAGGGTTAGAGGTGCAAAAGATACATGCATGCCCTAATGACTGCATCCTCTACCGCGGTGAGTACGAGGATTTGAACGCTTGCCTGGTATGCGGTGCATTGCGTTATAAGATCAATCGCGATGACCCTGGTGATGTCGAGGGCGAGTGCCCCAGGAAGAAGATTCCTGCCAAGGTGATGTGGTATGCTCCTATAATACCACAGTTGAAATGTTTGTTCCAAAACAAAGAGCATGCGAAGGCGATGTGGTGGCACGCAGAAGACCGTAAGAAAGACGGAAAGTTGAGAGTACCCGCTGATGGTTCACAGTGGAGTAAAATCGAGAGAAAGTACTAGGAGGAGTTTGCAGGTGACCCAAGGAATGTATGGTTTGGTCTTAGCGCAGATGGCATTAATCCTTTTGGGGAGCAGAGCAGCAACCATAGCATGTGGCCTGTGACTCTATGTTTGTATAACTTTCCTCCTTGGTTGTGCATGAAGCGGAAGTTCATTATGATGCTAGTGCTCATCCAAGGCCCTAAGCAACCCGGCAACGACATTGATGTGTACCTTAGGCCATTAGTTGAAGAACTATTACAGCTGTGGAGAACAGGTGTACGTGCGTGGGATGAGCACGGACAGGAAGAATTTGACCAAAAGGCGTTGCTGTTCGTGACCATCAATGATTGGCCTGCTCTCAGTAACCTTTCAGGATAGACAAACAAGGGATACCGCGGATGCACGCACTGTTTGGATGATACCGATAGTATATATTTGGATAGTTGTAGGAAGAATGTGTACCTGGGACATCGTCAATTTCTTCCGACAAGGCATCCCATAAGAAAGAAAGGCAAGCATTTCAAAGGGGAGGCGGATCACCGGACGAAGCCTCGCCACCGTACTGGTGCTGATGTACATCATATGGTCAAGGATTTGGAGGTAATCTTTGGAAAGGGTCTTGGCGGAAAACCTGTTCCGAAGGACGCTGACGGACGCGCACCCATGTGGAAGAATAAATCTATATTTTGGGACCTGCCATATTGGAAAGACCTAGAGGTCCGCTCCGCAATCGACGTGATGCACGTGATGAAGAATCTTTGCGTGACCCTGCTTGGCTTTTTGGGCGTGTATGGGAAGACAAAAGATACACCAGAGGCACGAGAGGACTAGCAACATATGCACGGAAAAGACGGCATACATAAGGGTCAGGCCAGCTACGCTCTTACCAAAGAAGAGAAGGAAATCTTCTTCGAATGCCTTCTCAGCATGAAGGTACCGTCTGGCTTCTCGTTGAATATAAAGGGAATAATAAATATGGCAGAGAAAAATTTCCAGAACCTAAAGTCTCATGACTGCCATGTGATTATGACGCAACTCCTTCCGATTGCATTGAGGGGGCTTCTACCGGAAAACGTTCGATTAGCCATTGTGAAGCTATGTGCATTCCTCAATGCAATCTCTCAGAAGGTAATCGATCCAGAAATCATACCAAGGTTACAGAATGATTTGGTGCAATGCCTTGTCAGTTTCGAGTTGGTGTTCCCACCATCCTTCTTCAACATCATGACGCACGTCCTAGTTCACCTTTGCGAAGAGATTAACGTTTTGGGTCTTGTATTTCTACACAATATGTTCCCCTTTGAAAGGTTCATGGGAGTCTTGAAGAAATATGTTCATAACCGTGCTAGGCTAGAAGGAAGCATCTCGAAGGGCCATGAAAGTGAGGAGGTAATTGAGTTTTGTATTGACTTCATTCCTGACCTTAAGCCGATTGGTGTTCCTGAATCGCGACATAAGGGCAGACTGGAAGGAAAAGGCATGGTAGGAGGGCATCAAATAATATGTATGGATGGGCATTCTCTCACTAAAGCACACTACACAGTTCTACAGAATTCCGCCTTGGTGGCTCTGTATATGGAGGAACACAAGAATTTTCTAAAGCCCAAACACCCGAAGAAGTCTGACGACTAGATTACACGCGAACAAACGAGGACTTTCGCCGATTGGTTGCAAAAACGTGCCCTAAATGATGGCGATATTCAAAATGACCTGTACTCGGTGTCCCAGTTACCATCTTCGAATATAATGACTTTCAAAGGGTACCAGATAAATGGGAATATATTTTACACGATCGCCCAAGATAAGAAGAGCACCAACCAAAACAGTGGTGTCCGCTTTGATGCAACAACCAACACGGGAAAGGAAACATATTATGGTTACATGGAGGACATATGGGAACTTAACTATGGATCAAGTGATTCGAAGGTCCCTTTGGTTCGGTGCAAATGGGTCAATATGACACGAGGCGGGGTAACGGAGGACCCGCAGTACGGAATGACAATAGTGGATCTCAACAATCTTGCGTATGCAGACGAACCATTCGTCCTAGCCAATGATGTGGCGCAGGTTCTTTATGTGAAAGACATGTCTACCAGTCCGAGAAAAAGAAAACATAAGGAAGCGAATGGATCATACGACGAGCCAAAGCGCCACATAGTTCTTTCAGGAAAAAGAAACATCATGGGAGTGGATGACAAGACAGACATGTCAGAAGATTAGGAAAAGTTTGATGAAATTGCTCCATTCACAGTGAATATTGACCCGAGCATCTAGTTAAATGATGAAGATTTTCCATGGCTACGGCGCAAAGGGACACACGCGAAGAAAAAGTTTCACACCCAAAGATCTGGGATGTGATCGGCTTCACTATCATCACTTTCTTCTGTGTTCCACACCTAGGAGGGAATGCCTATAATAGTTAGGGTAGTTATGTGTTTCACCATCATCACTTTCTTCTGTGTTTCTTCAAAGTTAAGTTATTCACAAACTAGTGATTCACAAAAATTTCAAATAATTCAAAATTTAAACTATTCAAATTTGAAAACTACCGATACTAACAGAAAGTTTCTAATTTTTTTGTATCTAACGCAAAAATATTCACAAAGAAACTCTAAATACAGCAAAAAACAACTCAAAAATAAATAAAACAAAAATACATAAAGCGAAAAGAATTAAGAAAATCAAAAAGCCCGCCTACTGGGCCAAAGTGGCCTGCATACGACTAGGAACACAACCTTTAGTTGGGCCAGGATGCAGGCCCGCAAAGGCCCAGTAGGCCCACTGGGCGAAGAGGACAGGTAGGCCTAGTAGGCCTGCTTAACAGAGGAGCTCGAGAGAACTACCGCACTGGGGCTTATGAACCAGTGTGGTAGCCCCTCGACTAGCGAGGTGGGACTAAACGTGCGCACCGCCTCGAGCCAGCGCACCCCCTTTAGTACCAGGTCATGGCTCCAACCGGTACTAAAGACCCCCCCCCCTTTAGTACCGGTTGGTGCCACGACCCGGTACTAAAGGGGGTGCGCTTCCCGCCGCTTGGCCTGGCCAAAACAGACCTTTAGTACTGGATGGTGGCTCCAACCGGTACTAAATGTCCATCCTATATATACAACACTTGAAAAAAATTCAGTTTTCCTCTGTTTCCTCCCTCTATCACGCCGCCCTGCCCCGATCGACGCCGTCCCCGTCGACGTCGCCGCCCCCGCCCTCGTCGCCGACCCCGGCCGTCCCCGCCGCTCGTCGCCGCCCCCGTCGACGACGCCGCCCCGGCCGTCCCCGTCCCCGTCGTCCCCGTCGCCGCGCCCCGCCGGCGCCCCGCCCCGTCGTCGCCGCCCCGTCCCATCACCCCGTCGTCGCCACCCCGTCCCGTCGCCCCGTCGTCGCCGCCCCGTCGTCGCCTCGCCGGTGAGCTCGCCCCGGCCGCCATGTCCACACACACACACACTACACACACACACACACGCACACACACTACACACACACACTACACACACACACACGCACACACTACACACACACACTACACACACACACCTTAGTTTGTTTGTTATAAATTTTTCTGTTTTTTTGTTATAGAAATGTTAGAAATTATTCTGTTTTTCAGTTATATAAATATTAGAAATGTTAGTTATATATAAATGTTATAAATGTTTCTGTTTTTTAGTTACAAAAATATTTATAGAAATGTTAGCAATTTTTCTGTTTTTTAGTTATATAAATATTAGAATTGTTATGGAAATGTTAGTTATATAATCAGGAAATTTTAGAATTAGTTTTAGTTAGATGAATTAGATTAATGTCAAATTGTTAGAATTTGCATATATATAGAATTTTAGTTTGCATATATATAGAATTTTAGTTATCACAATCCAATCATTTAAAAAATGTTACTTTTTGCGGGCATATAGTATTTGTTCTCGATGATATGCCCGACCCATATCCTCGCCGTCGACCCGTTCGCGACGACGTCCTGCTTCAGGGGACCCATGTCCGGGACTGGGCTCCACCGGGCTGGCACTGGGAGGTGCTACCTGGAGGGGCGCGCCGCTTGGTGAGGAACCCGACCTCGGGTCCCGTCGTCGACCCTGATCTTCATTGGTGGCGTTCGCGCGGGCCACATTCGGTGTAGAGGCAGCCGGCCCCGCCGGAGGTGGTGTGCCGCCGTGTCAGGGAGGAAGATGAGCACGTCCATCGCTACATGGCGGCTATGGACGATGTCAGGTTCTCCACTACTTGGCGGGTTCTTTGGGTAGATGACCGGAGATATGATCCTGTGATGGTTCCTTCTCTTTGGGTGTGCACCGCCCACGCCCCAGGAACCGCGAGTGGCGCCCTAGATTCTTCTGTAGTACTCGATCTTTATTAGGTACCTAGCCAGTGATGTATTCGATATATAATATTCGAGACGATATATTCGAGATTATATATATTAAGACGATGATGTATTCGAGACGATGTATTCGAGATTCAGTTTTTTCCTTATTAATTAATTGCGTCCATGCATTGTAATTTGAATACTAATTTTTTTTTATTTCTTCTGTATTAGTAAAGTAAAAGCTATGGCGGACAATACCGGCAGAGAGAGAGAAGAGGAATTGTTCGACATCATACGCAGCCCTCACAGGCTAGATGATCTGAATGAAGCAGATGATGGCTCCCAATATCTGAACAATACCGGAGAGGGTGATGAAAAGATATTCGATCTTGACGACCGAGCTGATGAAGTCATGAACTATGATTATGATTATGATGACACAGACAATGTTTGTGATGACACAGACAATGCTGATCTTCAAATAACAAAGACTACCGGCATGCATCATGGTGATCATCACATGTTTTTTTATTGAAGATATATTAACGAATCGATCTTTCTTCTTTCAGCCCTCCGGATCGAGCAAATCTGCTTCTACAGACAGCAAGACAAAACGAGGCCCAGGGCAGATTGTTGAAGGATGATGTAAAGTACCACATCGAATCCATCAAACTTAGTGGCGAACCCCTCACGCCTAAGAACGTTGCGGACAAGTGGACTCGTCAGTGCGGAGTTCTTGTGAAGGACAAACTCCCGATCTCCATTCAAGAATGGAAAGAGCCAAAGACTAAACGTCCAGGTGTTACTTGGGTCGACGACAGAGCCAAAAAAGACCTTTTGAAATTTTTGATGGAACATTTTCACCCTACTAGATCATTTCACTGAAGCAGATGTGGAGAAAGTCAAGGCCGCTGCTCTTAAGAAGACGGCAATTGCATTCAACACCCACAAGAAAATTGTATGGGCCAACTACCTCGCTAATGAAAGGAAGACTCCAGATTTCAAGGGAACACTGGAGATGCAAAGAGAGCACTGGGACGATTTCGTGACCTTCAAGGATTTAGAATTATCTAAGGAACGGTCGATGAAAAACAAGGCAAATGCCGCAAGAAAGACGCAGTTCCATAGGCTGGGTCCAGGTGGCTATGTGGTGGGATTGCCTAAGTGGGATAAGTCTGAGCAAGAGATGGAGGATGCAGGGGTCACTCCGATGTTGGGGAACGTAGCAGAAATTCAAAATTTTTCTATGTTTCACCAAGATCTATCTATGGAGAAACCAACAACGAGGGGAAGGAGAGTGCATCTATATACCCTTGTAGATCGCTAAGCGGACGCGTTCAAGAGAACGGGGTTGAAGGAGTCGTACTCGTCGTGATCCAAATCACCGGAGATCCTAGTGCCGAACGGATGGCACCTCCGTGTTCAACACACGTACAGCCCGGTAACGTCTCCCATGCCTTGATCCAGAAAGGAGAGAGGGAGAGGTTGAGGAAGACTCCGTCCAGCAGCAGCACAACGGCGTGGTGGTGGTGGAGGAGCATGGTGATCCATCAGGGCTTCGCCAAGCACCGCGAGATATGAGGAGAAACAGAGGTAGGGCTGCGCCAACAGGAGAAGAACTTCGTGTGTTGGGCTGCTCCTACGACTCCACTATATATAGGGGGAGAGGGGGCTGCGCCCCCACCTAGGTTTCCACCCCCTAGGGGCGGCGTCCAGCCCTAGATCCCATCTAGGGGGGCGGCCAAGGGGGGAGAGGGGGAAACTTGCCCCCCAAGCAAGGTGGGGCACCCCCTCCCCAAACCCTAGGCGCCTGGGCCCTTGTGGGGGGGGGGGGGCGCACCAGCCCACCAGGAGCTGGTCCCCTCCCACACTTGGCCCATGCTGCCCTCCGGGGGATGGTGGCCCCACTTGGTGGACCCCCGAGACCCTCCTGGTGGTCCCGGTACGTTACCAATAAAACCCGAAACTTTTCCGGTGACCAAAACAGGACTTCCCATATATAAATCTTTACCTCCGGACCATTCCGCAACACCTCGTGACGTCCGAGATCTCATATGGGACTCCAAACAACATTCGGTAACCACATACAAACTTCCTTTATAACCCTAGCGTCATCGAACCTTAAGTGTGTAGACCCTACGGGTTCGGGAACCATGCAGACATGATCGAGATGTTCTCCGGCCAATAACCAACAGCGGGATCTGCATACCCATGTTGGCTCCCACATGTTCCATGATGATCTCATCGGATGAACCACGGTGTCAAGGACTCTATCGATCCCATATACAATTCCCTTTGTCTAGCGGTATAGTACTTGCCCGAGATTCGATTGTCGGTATACCAATACCTTGTTCAATCTCGTTACCGGCAAGTCTCTTTACTCGTTCCATAACACATCATTCCGTGATCAACTCTTCGATCACATTGTGCACATTATGATGATGTCCTACCGAGTGGGCCTAGAGATACCTCTCCGTTTACACGGAGTGACAAATCCCAGTCTCGATCCGTGCCAACCCAACAGACACTTTCGGAGATACCTGTAGTGCACCTTTATAGCCACCCAGTTACGTTGTGACGTTTGGTACACCCAAAGCATTCCTACGGTATCCAGGAGTTGCACAATCTCATGGTCTAAGGAAATGATACTTGACATTAGAATAGCTTTAGCGTACGAACTACGATCTTTGTGCTAGGCTTGGGATTGGGTCTTGTCCATCACATCATTCTGCTAATGATGTGATCCCGTTATCAACGACATCTAATGTCCATTGTCAGGAAACCTTAACCATCTGTTGATCAACGAGCTAGTCAACTAGAGGCTCACTAGGGACATGGTGTTGTCTATGTACCCACACATGTATCTGAGTTTCCTATCAATACAATTATAGCATGGATAATAAACGATTATCATGAACAAGGAAATATAATAATAACTAATTTATTATTGTCTCTAGGGCATATTTCCAACAGTCTCCCACTTGCACTAGAGTCAATAATCTAGTTCACATCGTCATGTGATTAACATTCACATGCCACATCGCCATGTGACCAACATCCAAAGAGTTTACTAGTGTCACTAAACTAGTTCACATCATCATGTGATTAAGACTCAATGAGTTTTGGGGTTTGATCATGTTTTGCTTGTGAGAGAGGTTTTAGTCAACGGGTCTGTACTTCGCAAATCTCTAGGTCATTCTGTAAATGTTGTTTCCACGCTCCACTTGGAGCTATTCCAAATGGTAGCTCCACTATACGTATCTGGTTTGCTACTCAGAGTCACTCGGATAGGTGTTAAAGCTTGCATCAACGTAACCCTTTACGCCGAACTCTTTATCACCTCCATAATCGAGAAACATGTCCTTATTTACTCCAAGGACAATTTTTGACCGCTGTCCAATGATCCATTCCTGGATCATTCTTGTACCCCTTGACTGACTCATGGCAAGGCACACTTCCGGTGCGGTACACAGCATAGCATACTGTAGAGCATACGTCTAAAGCATAGGGGCGACCTTCATCCTTTCTCTCTTTTCTGCCGTGGTCGAGCTTTATGTCTTCACTTCATACCTTACATCTCAGGCAAGAACTCCTTCTTTGACTCATCCATCTTGAACACCTTCAAGATCATGTCAAGGTATATGCTCATTTGAAAGTACCATTAAGCGGTTTTGATCTATCCTCATAGATCTTGATGCTCAATGTTCAAGTAGCTTAGTCCAGGCTTTCCCTTGAAAAATACTTTTAAAATAACCCTATATGCTTTTTATAAATTCTACATCATTTTTTATCAACAATATGTCAACAACATATACTCATCAGAAATTCTATAGCGCTCCCACTCACTTCTTTGGAAATACAAGTTTCTCATAAACTTTTGTATAAACCCAAAATCTTTGATCATCTCATCAAAGCGTACATTCTAACTCCGAGATGCTTGCTCTAGTCCTTAGAAGGATCGCTGGAGCTAGCATACCTTTTAGCATCCATAGGATCAACAAAACCTTTCTGATTGTATCGCATACAACCTTACCCTACGAAAACTGGTAAGGAAACTCGTTTAGACATCCATCTGCCAGATTTCATAAATGCAGCTAATGCTAACATGATTCCGACGGACTTAAGCATCGCTACGGATGAGAAAATCTCATCGTAGTCAACTCCTTGAACTTGTGAAAAAACTCTTCGCCACAAGTCGAGCTTTATAGATGGTGACATTACCATCCATGTCCGTCTTCTTCTTAAAGATCCATTTATCTCAATGGCTTGCCGATCATTGGGCAAGTCCACCAAAGTCCATGCTTTGTTCTGATACATGGATCCTATCTCGGATTTCATGGCTTCTAACCATTTGTCGGAATTTGGGACCACCGTTGCTTCTCCATAGCTCGTAGGTTCATTGTTGTCTAGCAACATGACCTTCAAGACAGGATTACTGTACCATTCTGAAGCAGTATGCATCGTAGGTTCATCCGAAGTTTCATGATCACTATCGTAAGCTTCTACTTCAATTGGTGTAGGTGCCACAGGAACAACTTCCTGTGCCCTGCTACATACTAGTTGTAGTGACGGTTCAATAACCATATCAAGTCTCCACCATCCTCCCACTCAACTTTTCGAGACAAACTTTTCCTCGAGAAAGGACCCGATTCAAGAAACAATCCCTATTGCTTTCGGATCTGAATTAGGAGGTATATCCAACTGTTTTAGGTGTCCTATGAAGATGCATTTTATCTGCTTTGGCTTCGAGCTTATCAACCTGAAACTTTTTCACATAAGCATCGCAGCCCCAAACCTTTAAGAAATGACAGCTTAGGTTTGTCTAAACCATAGTTCATACGGTGTCATCTCAACGGAATTATGTGGTGCCCTATTTAAAGTGAATGTGGTTGTCTCTAATGCCTAACCCATAAACGATAGTGGTAATTCAATAAGAGACATCATGGTACGCACCATATCCAATAGGGTGCAACTATGATGTTCGGACACACCATCACACTATGGTGTTCCAGGCGGTAATAATTGTGAAATAATTTCCACAATGTCATAATTGCGTGCCAAAGCTCGTATCTCAGATACTCATCTCTATGATCATATCATAGACATTTTATCCTCTTGTCACGATGATCTTCAACTTCACTCTGAAATTACTTGAACCATTCAATAATTCAGACTTGTGTTTCATCAAGTAAATATACTCAAGATCTACTCGAATCATCTGTGAAGTAAGAACATAACGATATTCACTCCATGCCTCAGCACTCATTGGACTGCACACATCAAAATGTGTTACTTCCAACAAGTTGCTATCTTGTTCCATCTTACTGAAAATGAGGCTTTTCAGTCATCTTGCCCATGTGGTATGATTTGCATATCTCAAGTGATTCAAAATCAAGTGAGTCCAAACGATCCATCCGCATGGAGTTTCTTCATGCATATACACCAATAGACATGGTTCGCATGTCTCAAACTTTTCAAAAACGAGTGAGTCCAAAGATCCATCAATATGGAGCTTCTTCATGCGTTTTATACCAATACGACTTACATGGCAGTGCCACAAGTAAGTGGTACTATCATTACTATCTTATATCTTTTGGCATGAAAATGTGTATCACTACGATCGAGATTCAATAAACCATTCCTTTAGGTGCAAGACCATTGAAGGTATTATTCAAATAAATAGAGTAACCATTATTCTCCTTAAATGAATAACCGTATTGTGATAGACATAATCCAATCATGTCTATGATCAACGCAAACACCAAATGACAATTATTCAGGTTTAATACTAATCTTGATAGTAGAGGGAGCGTGCGATGTTTGATCATATCAAACATGGAAACACTTCCAACACATATCGTCAGCTCACCTTTAGCTAGTCTTCGTTTATTCCGTAGCTCTTTTATTTCGAGTTACTAACACTTAGTAACCGAACCGGTATCTAATATCCTGGTGCTACTAGGAGTACTAGTAAAGTGCACATTAACATAATGTATACCAATATACTTCTATCGACCTTGCCAGCCTTCTTATCTACAAAGTATCTAGCGTAATTCTGCTCCAGTGGTTGCTCCCCTTATTACAGAAGCACTTAGTCTCGGGTTTGGGTCAACCTTGGTTTTCTTCACTAGAGCAGCAGTTGATTTGCCGTTTCATGAAGTATCCCTTCTTGCCCTTGCCCTTCTTGAAACTAGTGGTTTCACCAACCATCAACAATTGATGCTCCTTCTTGATTTCTACTTTCGCGGTGTCAAACATCACGAATACCTCAAGTATCATCATATCTATCCCTGATATGTTATAGTTCATCACAAAGCTCTAGCAGCTTGGTGGCAATGACTTTGGAGAAACATCACTATCTCATCTGGAAGATCATCTCCCACTCGATTCAAGTGATTGTTGCACTCAGACAATCTGAGCTCAAGCTCAACGATTGAGCTTTTCTCCCTTAGTTTGCAGGCTAAGAAAATTGTCGGAGGTCTTATACCTCTTGATGTGGGCACGAGCCTGAAATCCCAATTTCAGCCCTCGAAAACATCTCATATGTTCCGCGATGTTTCGAAAACGTCTTTGGTGTCTCAACTCTAAACCGTTTAATTGAACTATCATGTAGCTATCAAAACGAGTATGTCCGATGTTCACAACATCCACAAACAATGTTTGGGGTTCAGCACACTGAGCGGTGCATTAAGGACATAAGCTTTCTATTGTCCGCATAATCGCTACGGTCAACTTTCAACTATATTTTCTCTAGGAACATATCTAAACAGTGGAACTAAAGGGCGAGCTTACGAAATAATTTGCAAAGATCTTTTGACTATGTTCAGGATAATTAAGTTCATCTTATGAACTCCCACTCAGATACACATCCCTCTAGTCATCTAAGTGATTACATGATCCGAGTCAACTAGGCCGTGTCCGATCATCACGTGAGACGGACTAGTCATCATCGGTGAACATCTTCATGTTGATCGTATCTACTATACGACTCATGCTCGACCTTTCGGTCTCTTGTGTTCCGAGGCCATGTCTGTACATGCTAGGCTCGTCAAGTTAACCTAAGTGTTTCGCATGTGCAAATCTGGCATACACCCGTTGTATGTGAACGTAAGAATCTATCACACCCGATCATCACGTGGTGCTTCGAAACGACGAACTTTCGCAACGGTGCACAGTTAGGGGGAACACTTTCTTGAAATTTTAATGAGGGATCATCTTATTTACTACCGTTTTTCTAAGCAAATAAGATGCATAAACATGATAAACATCACATGCAATCAAATAGTGACATGATATGGCCAATATCATTTTGCTCCTTTTGATCTCCATCTTTGGGGCTCCATGATAATCATCGTCACCGGCATGACACCATGATCTCCATCATCATGATCTCCATCATAGTGTCTTCATGAAGTTGTCTCGCCAACTATTACTTCTACTACTATGGCTACCAGTTAGCAATAAAGTAAAGTAATTACATGGCGTTGTTTAATGACACGCAGGTCATACAATACATTAAGACAACTCCTATGGCTCCTGCCGGTTGTCATACTCATCGACATGCAAGTCGTGATTCCTATTACAACAACATGATCAATCTCATACATCACATACCATTCATCATATTCTTCTTGGCCATATCACATCACATAGCATACCCTGCAAAAACAAGTTAGACGTCCTCTAATTCTTGTTGCATGTTTTACGTGGCTGCTATGGGTTTCTAGCAAGAACGTTTCTTACCTACGCAAAACCAAACCACAACGTGATATGCCAATTGCTATTTACCCTTCATAAGGACCCTTTTCATCTAATCCGTTCCGACTAAAGTGGGAGAGACTGGCACCCGCTAGCCACCTTATGCACCAAGTGCATGTCAGTCGGTGGAACCTGTCTCACGTAAGTGTACGTGTAAGGTCGGTCCGGGCCGCTTCATCCCACAATACCGTCGAAACAAGATTGGACTAGTAACGGTAAGCATATTGAGCAAAATCAATGCCCACAACTACTTTGTGTTCTACTCGTCCAAAGAATCTACGCAATAGACCTAGCTCATGATGCCACTGTTGGGGAACGTAGCAGAAATTCAAAATTTTCCTACGTTTCACCAAGATCTATCTATGGAGAAACCAGCAACGAGGGGAAGGAGAGTGCATCTACATACCCTTGTAGATCTCTAAGCGGAAGCGTTCAAGAGACGGTGTTGAAGGAGTCGTACTCATCGTGATCCAAATCACCAGAGATCCTAGTGCCGAACGGACGGCACCTCCGTGTTCAACACACGTACAGCCTAGTGACGTCTGCCATGCCTTGATCCAGCAAGGAGAGAGGGAGAGGTTGAGAAGACTCCGTCCAGTAGCAGCACAACGGCGTGGTGGTGGTGGAGGAGCGTGGTGATCCAGCAGGGCTTCGCCAAGCACCGCGAGATATGAGGAGAAAGAGAGGCAGGGCTGCGCCAACAGGAGAAGAACTTCGTGTGTTGGGCAGCTCCTATGACTCCACTATATATAGGGGGAGAGGGGGCTGCGCCCCCACCTAGGTTTCCACCCCCTAGGGGCGGCGGCCAGCCCTAGATCCCATCTAGGGGGGCGGCCAAGGGGGGGAGAGGGGGAAACTTGCCCCCCAAGCAAGGTGGGGCGCCCCCTCCCCAAACCCTAGGCGCCATTGGCCCTTGTGGGGGGGCGCACCAGCCCACCAGGGGCTGGTCCCCTCCCACACTTGCCCCATGATGCCCTCCGGGGATGGTGGCCCCACTTGGTGGACCCCCGGGACCCTCCCGGTGGTCCCGGTACGTTACCGATAAAACCCGAAACTTTTCCGGTGACCAAAACAGGACTTCCCATATATAAATCTTTACCTCCGGACCATTACGGAACTCCTCGTGACGTCCGGGATCTCATCCGGGACTCCGAACAACATTCGGTAACCACATACAAACTTCCTTTATAACCCTAGCGTCATCGAACCTTAAGTGTGTAGACCCTACGGGTTCGGGAACCATGCAGACATGACCGAGACGTTCTCCGGCCAATAACCAACAACGGGATCTGGATACCCATGTTGGCTCCCACATGTTCCACGATGATCTCATCGGATGAACCACGATGTTAAGGACTCAATCGATCCCGTATACAATTCCCTTTGTCTAGCGGTATAGTACTTGCCCGAGATTCGATCGTCGGTATACCAATACCTTGTTCAATCTCGTTACCGGCAAGTCTCTTTACTCGTTCCGTAACACATCATCCCGCGATCAACTCTTTGATCACATTGTGCACATTATGATGATGTCCTACCGAGTGGGCCCAGAGATACCTCTCTGTTTACACGGAGTGACAAATCCCAGTCCCGATTCGTGCCAACCCAACAGACACTTTCGGAGATACCTGTAGTGCACCTTTATAGCCACCCAGTTACGTTGTGACGTTTGGTACACCCAAAGCATTCCTACGGTATCCGGGAGTTTAACAATCTCATGGTCTAAGGAGATGATACTTGACATTAGAAAAGCTTTAGCATACGAACTACGATCTTTGTGCTAGGCTTAGGATTGGGTCTTGTCCATCACATCATTCTGCTAATGATGTGATCCCGTTATCAACGACATCTAATGTCCATGGTCAGGAAACCATAACCATCTGTTGATCAACGAGCTAGTCAACTAGAGGCTCACTAGGGACATGGTGTTGTCTATGTACCCAGACATGTATCTGAGTTTCCTATCAATACAATTATAGGATAGATAATAAACGATTATCATGAACAAGGAAATATAATAATAACTAATTTATTATTGTCTCTAGGGCATATTTCCAACATCCGGTTACTAGGAACTGGCCCCCCAGGTGTAGAACTTGGTTCTATGCGCATGGGGGAGCGTTGGACCCGAAGACAGGCGAAGTTTCGCGGAAGGCAAGTCTGAAAGGAGCCGAACAAAAGATAATTGACGCAATAGAAAAAGCTCGAAGGGGGGTGTTCATGCCCAAAAGAGAGAACGACGAGCTTATGCGCACCCTGGGAAATCCTGAACACCCGGGAAGAACACGAGGCAAGGGCGTTATACCCTGGTATGAGGGCTTTTCAGAATGGAACGAGGACTACAGGACCCGTGCAAGAAGGAAGATGGAGGAGGAGAAGAAAAGGAAGCTGCAGGAGGAGCAAAGGAAGCAGGACGCAGAACGCCTTCAAGGCCTAGAAGCAAGGCACGCGGACCTGGCACTCAAATTCCAGCAGCAGCACAGCAGATCAACTCACTTAGCCAGGAAAGGGGGTCTCAGCAGTGGCAGCAGCAAACGGATGTTCGTCCAGCATTGGATAGTAACGTCCCATCCTTGCCGAGAAGAAGCGTTGGTTCTGCCCCAGGCGACACACTGCTGGATACATACCCTGTGGATGACATCATAGAGAACACTAACTGTGAGCTACACTCCAAAAAGAAAAACATATCCATGAAGGTGGCGGACGGCGTTGGTTTTCCAGTTACCCCCGAAGCAACCTACCATTGCATCCCGATTCCAAAGGGCTATGCTCGTGTCATGGTTGATGAAGTGGTGCACCCATATTCGGGGCTAACGCTTGACATTCCTAGAGGTGAAGACGAGCGCACACTGGGAGAGGCCATACATCGTATCATCCTACGGAGAAAGGATTGCATCATCTTTCGAAGTCCACCGACACCTCATCGTCTGCCGACTCCTCCTCGAAGTCCGCTACCGAGTCAGCAGACTCCCACTCCTCCAAGTCCACAAACGCGTGAGACGACTCCTACTCGAAGTCCGCCACCTCCTCCAAGTCCCCGAACGCTTGAGCTGACTCCTTCGGTTTCAAGTCCGGGACAGCGTCATGCCAGTTCTCCGGTTTCAAGTCCGGCACCGTGTCAGGCCACACCTCTTGCTTCAAGTCCAGCACATCGTTAGGACACTTCTCCTGGTCCAACTCCACGTCAGCCATCTCCGCCGTCTCAGCAATCGCAGAAGAGACATGCCGCAGCTTTGGTGCGTAGCGGTACGAGTCCAGGTAGTTCAGGAAGTACAGGCGGAGACAAGCGATATAAATATGGTCCAAGCCTCGCTCCTCTTCCTCAGAGGTCTTACGACATGACTAAGGAGCAAAACACAGCCATAGTGCAAGCCCAAGTGGACGCCCATTTTGGTCCAAAACCGGCACTGCCGCCAAAGGAGAAAGTGCCTAAGAAAGTAATTAACCACTTCATTCGTATGGCTAGAGAACCAGCTCCCAAGCCTGTTGACTCGGACTATGAGCGCCAAATCTGGAAGGCACATCGAGCACGACTACAGAAGGAAGAGAGCTCAAGCTCGATCCAACAAGCAGCTGGCAAAAAATGCGGGAAAACCGTTTCCCAGTTGGGAGAACAAGCGGCGCAAGCGATCCCCCCTCTTTTTGTGCCAACAACACATGAGAGGAGTAGTACGCACGCCAAATATTATTGTGGGCAAACTGTTAGCGTTCCCCAGCATGGCGATGTGGTAATAACAGAGGATCATATAATGCAGGCTCAAATGCTCAATATCTCTGTTGGACAACTCCTTGAAATCAAGCCCATGCGTACGCTTAAAGAATCGGAAATAGCATGGCAATATGTCCAGGGCAAACCTTTGGTCCATCCAGACATGGTCAAGGACCTCCCAACGAGAATGTATCAATTGCATCAATGGTACATGAACATTACCAAGATTTCCAATCGAGAGTCCCTCATGGTGAATGTCAAGCATGAGCATTATTACCATGAGAAAGCTCTGACCATTGAGTATCCAGAACTATTTCAGTTATACAATCAAGATGCACTCGACAAGTCTATCGTCAGTTGCTATTGTTTGTAAGTGATTTCTTTCTGTAATTTATTTCTCAAGCTAGTTATGTAGTGATAATTTTCATCAATCATTACATGTAATTATCCTCACTATATTCTTTTTCTGTGGTATTATATGCAGGATGAAGATGTATGAAATGAAAAAAGCTGGACACTATGGCGTTGGGCTCATTGACCCAAATACCATTAATCAGGACATATGGCAGATTGAACATTGTCAAGCTGCTGTAGAGGAAAGCAAGCTAGAGTTCTTGAAGCGCCTCAATACCAATGAAGATATACTACTTCCTTACAACTTCCCGTGAGTCACACTGTCTTGTACTACAAATTCTATTTTTGCTTACTAGCTAGCTAGATGTTAATAATTAAGTGTATACGGTTTACGGTAGTTGATTAATTTTATGCACATGCCCGCTTAATTAAGACATGCAAACGTGTGCGTATGCAGTTGGCACTGGGTCTTGTTAGACATTAAAGTTTTTGAAGGAAAAGTTGAATTACTGGACTCACTAACTAAAGAAGATAAAGACTACACCATCGTGAAGGGGATAGTCAACAGGTAATTTCAGTCATTATTAACTATATCTCGGCCTATTAATTATTAGTTCGTCATTTCCTGATATGAACTATTTAATAACCCCTTTATTAATGTTCTTTGCCGGCGGGCAGGGCATGGGCAAAGTTAATCAAGGTGACTCCAGGCACATGGCCAAAAAAGTTGTTTTGGCATCGACCCTTGGTAAGTAATTAAGTAGTACTAGCTAGCTACCATCTCTTTAGTTCTTGTTTCAATATCATTAATTAATTATCATGCTTGATTAATCATTATCTGATTCAATTCCATTCTCGTAAAAGCCCTGAAGCAGGCGCCGGGGAATAATTTGTGTGCATACTACGTTTGCGAGAACATTCGCATGATGACGTGCGAAAGGAGCAGATCTGATACACCGGACTGGGTACATTTGTCAGAACACTATTCACACCATTATCGATATCTAGTCACACAACTAACACACATGCATATTGATCTCCTTCTTAACAGTTCATATCGGTGCGGGATAAGCTCCTACCATCGGACCGCATACTAGCACTTCAAGAGGAAATAGCCGGATTTTTGCTCGACCAGGTCATAGATCCCAAAGGAGAATACTATTACCAGCTACCACCCCTATGAACCACTTGTCATCGTGCTCCGGAGGCACAAAAGGCAACATATGTAGGAGAAATTGTATATGTATATACATGTGTATGTGTGAATAATTAATGGTGTTGGTTTGTGATACATTCGATGATATATATATATATACATATATATATATATATACATATATATATATATATATATATATATATGCGGTTCTACGTACGAGAAAATCTATTTATATATATGCATAACGTGTACAATTTGTAGTATCGTGAAATAACAACAAACAAAAAAAATTGAATGGAAAATAAATCAACCCCACCTCCCCCCAAATATTTAGTACCGGTTGGTGTTACCAACCGGTACTAATGCCCTACACGCACCCTGGGCCTGGCTCATGCCACGTTGTGGCACTTTATCGCTGGTTCGTGACGAACCGGTACTAAAGGGGGGGCCTTTAGTCCCCACTCTTTAGTGCCGGTTGGCAAACCGGCACTAAAGGTCGTTACGAACCGGCACTAAAGCCCAGTTCTGCACTAGTGGCAGCGTACTGGATGTGGTCTATATCTAGCACATTCCGCTGCCATGCATGACGATGAAACGTGTAATGAGGTTTCTCCAGTTTGCGGTACGAAGGATGAACCATGGCTCCTGCCAGGGTCAGCATTGAGGGCTGACGAGAGGGCACCAGCCAATTCTTCTGGAGGTCGAAGGGGTTGCCTACAACGAGGCCTAGCCGACGCAAGTCTACAATAACGAATTTGACTATTTTGTCCTCAAGGAAGTTCTTAAAATCCTGGCACTCAACATCGGCATGGCATATGTGGTAGACAAAGCAAATGTTATGTACGCAAACCAGGATCACGGGGGGCTTCTTCCTCTCTTCATCCTTTAGATCCTTCTCTCGTCCCAGGACTGTGGTGTACTCAACATCTAGCCCAGCGACCCACTCATCATGTGAGTTTTCGAACATGCGTCTCAAGCGAGAAAGGCATCCTTTCACCGTCGCCGAAGTACGGGTGTAGATGATGTCGAACTCATTGCCGGTGATGGTTCTAACCTTGTACTCACCGCCGATCGGGGAGATTTGGGAAGCCATGGATTTGGCAGGAGGGTTAGGATTAGTGGAACTGCTGTAATGTGAATGGATGGGACGAACCGCCATAGTATTAAAGGACGTGCGGGAAAAAGTAGGAGCGAACTGCCAGCATGCGAACGGCAGGGTAGTGGCTTTCCATTCTCCCATGATACGGGCTTACGAGAGCCCTTCGATCTCTTGGCGTGATTCTAGACCTATGGGTGAATATCCTATCCTGGAGGGTTATTCTTAATTTTTTTAGCAACTTAGCATGCGACCGTTTGATCTCAGATCCAAGGGCTACCAGCAGCCCGTATCATGGTCGCGCCTACTACAACCGTCGCGTCGCTCGCATGGTCGCGCCCTTGGAGATTTAACATGGTGTGTTAGGCTATCTGATGTTGACATGTCATACATAGTCATCACTTAGTCACTCATACTACAACAATGTTGGCTATAAGGTTGGTAATAAGTGTATTTTTTACTCCTCTCTATCTCTTTCTTCGTACTTCCTCCGTCCCATAGTATAAGAACGTTTTTGACACTAGCTAGTGTAGTGTCAAAAACGTTCTTATATAATGGGACACAGGGAGTACTAGTATTTATTGCATTTGCCAAGGAGTGACCTCTTCCAATGAAATAGTGTTGCTAAGTTTGCTTCATTTAATTAGCTATAGACTCAAAATTGTCTTTTCACCTAGGTACACGCACTTACCACCGTTTCTTCCTTGGGTCGCCAAACTAGTCTCTCTCTTCTTGATTAACTTGCCACATCAGACTTTATGCCTATGTGGCAAGCTTAAGCACCTGTAGGAGCTACTAAGTACAATAGTGCGCTTTACATGGCATTTTTGCATATGTGGATGAAAGAGAGGCAAGGAAAAAGTGGAGAAGTGGGCTCTCATGCAAGAGCCAGCCTCTACTACTACATGGTGGAGCATTGGGAGAGGCACCTATATGGAGGTGGTCAGGAATCAGGAGACTCACGCCTGTCGTAGCGCCACAGTTAAAATGATAATGGCAAGTCAAATCACGGGGCCCCACCTGTCCAGCAGTAACTCGCTATCAAATCACACAACCGTATGTTTACAGCATCTACTCCCTCGTCTTCTCGCCTCTCTGTCGAACCGACTTTGCGGCACTGCCTCGCCTACCGCGCAGGAAAAGCCCCGCCCTCGACTTTTAAATAAAACTACTCCCTCCG
This sequence comes from Triticum aestivum, assembly GCF_018294505.1. Taxonomy (NCBI): domain Eukaryota; kingdom Viridiplantae; phylum Streptophyta; class Magnoliopsida; order Poales; family Poaceae; genus Triticum; species Triticum aestivum. The sequence continues at coordinate 105,633,336 of NC_057810.1, forward strand.
TCGGATGCGTTTGGTTGAAGGTATCGTATGAATGGATTGGGACCATTCAATTTTTTGGGGTTGAACCATTCAATTCATGTGTTTGGATGAATATAAGATATGAGCTAATTATTTATGACGGGACCACCAGTCATGCTCACATAGTCATGCATGCAAAGGGTGGCCCTTTGATTAGACCAATTTGGTTGGGTGGAATGGTTCAGCATCTTCAAGGCATATTCTCTTTTTTTGACTCGAACCATTAATGTGCTTTATAACCAAACATGTCTATTTTCTGAACGATCCCAACCCATTCATGACCACCCTTGCAACCTGTCACATCCCTAGTCTGGTATGACATAGACTAGCTAGTCATTTGTGCATCATGTTTAAATTTCATTTAAATTTGAAATGAGGATTGGTGGAACCCTCAGAATCATTTTTGAAATGACCCAAATAAAAATTGCTCCAAAAGGGTCCAAGAAAATGCTTATGTTGCTCTCTGAAAATATTGAACAGAGATAAAAATCAAACCAATATTTTTAGGAGCTCATGGACATTTATTTTGGCCATTTGGATTAATCCGATAAATATTTGCATTGGAAATATATTAGTTATATATATTAATACATGTCCAAAAATTATGCCATTTATAAAGGAGCTCTGGAATAATATAGCTAGCTCCTGCAAAAATTGGCATAAGGTAATTAAATTGATTTAGTATTATTACTAAATCAGAACAAATGTCAGAAAATTTAGAAAAAGAAATAAAACAGGAAAAACCTTACCTGGGCTTCTGCCTGGCGCCCCTGGCCCAGCAGCAGCAAGCCGGCCCAGCCAGCAGGCGGCCCAGCCCGCCTCCTCCTCTGTCGTCTTCGTCCTCGACAGAGGGAGGGGAGCGTGCCCGGCGCGTGCGCGCACCACCGCGCCACGCCAGCAGCCTCCCTGCCTGCCTGGCGCCCCCCTCGTCGCTCTGGACGATCCCGCGCGTCGCCACGCCACCCCGACCCCTCTCGCACTCTCCCTCGCCCTCCTTCTCTCCCCCTGCTCTCTCTCTCTCTCACCCGAGAATCACCGCCGCCACCGACGAGCATCACCGTAGCCACCGCCTCCCCCTCGCCTCCCCGACACGCTCCCCAGATCCGCCGCGACCCCCTCTACCTCCTCGTCGAGCCACGCAAGACGGAGCACCCCGTGGAGCCGTCGCCGTCGCCAACTTCGCCTCCGGCCGCCGTGGATCCTCGCCGTCGATTCGGGAGCTACCGGGCATCCCCGACCTCGCCCTCGCGCTCGCTGGTCTCGCTGTGAGCCCCCGCACCGAACCCCCTCCTCCCCGTGCTCGTTTGCCCCGTCTAGCTAGCTCAACCACCGCACCCGCAAGTTCCTCGCCGCCGGCCATGGCGCCACGGTGGCATGAGCCCAAGCCAGCCACTCCCGCGCGTGTCACCGTGCTCCTGGTGACGCCAAGAGGCCGTAGGAGCCCTCCGCTTCCACTGCCGTGCACCACAACGCCGCGGCCGCAAGCCGCCGAGCTCCGGCCGCCGCCGCGAGCTTTGCTCCGGCGAGCTCCGGCCTCCCCCGCTCCTCCCACCTGCCCCACCAGATGCGCGAGAGCCCGGGCTACGCCCCGGTGCTCTCCGACGCCGCCCCCGTGGCCTGTTTCACGGACGCCGCCGCGTCCAGAGATCGCTGCTGACGACCTCGCCGGCCTGACGAGTGGACCCCGTCGGCAGGTGATTAGCTTAGTGCTAATCACCGTTAACTAACCCCCCTGACACTGACAGTGGGCCCCAGCGCCACTAACGTTTAATTAGGATTAATCTAACCTCGGTTAAACCCCTCTGTCACTGAAGTGTGGACCCCACACGTCAGGTTTGACCCCAGTCAGCCGCAGTTGACTACTAACGTCGTGCTGACGTCATGCTGGCGCAATAATATGATTTCTGGATTTAAATTAATTCAGGAAATTCCAGAAATTGATTTAAACTTCAAAAATTCATATCAATTCAACCGTAGCTCAGATTAAAATAATTTATATATGAAAAATTATCAGAAAAATGCAATCTATCCATCTGTACTAGTTTCATGCATGACAAACCAACTTATACATGCTGAATATGAGAAAACACATTATGGCATATATAAGAGACTTAATTTAGAATTGCATTTGAGCTTTGGTTCAAATGGCTTCAAACCAAATGAGTACTAGTTGCATTAGCACAATCAGTATCACATCTTCATGCCATGTTCATGCATCATTGTGTTGCATATGCTTGTGTTTTGATTGTTGGCACCGTTCCTTCTCGATAGGTCCTGCTCCGGAGTCCGTTCCAGAGTACCTGTCTGTGAAGCAGTGCCTCCTTGTTGATTTACCAGGCAAGCAAACCCCCTTGTTCATTTTGATAAAACCCTACTCTCTCGCTCTTGCTCTCAGTTATTGCATTAGGACAACAGCGATTCATCTGCTACTTTGTGCTGCGGTAGTTGAACCCATTCCTCTGCATGACCTGTCATTGCCACAGTAAATAGTTGAAACCCACTAGCATGTGTAGGAGTTGATTGAGCCATGTTGTGTTCCTACCATGCTATGCCTGCTATTGCTTAGAGTGGTGTCAGGTCTGATTCATTGGGAATGAATTGGAGTGTTACGATATGTTCTGATGCTGAGAGTGAAGTGTGTGAACACGATTTGGTAAAGGTAGCGGTGAGAGGCCATGTAGGAGTACATGGTGGGTTGTCTCACTGGAACCATCCTTAAGCACTGAGTTCTATGTATGTTGTCCAATGACTCGATACTACCACACATTAGGATCCTTAATTGACTCTCTCGACTTATTAACCAACTTGGTCTCTGTCCAGGGGTCGCAACTAGTTTCTGGTGTTTGTAGGTAGTGCTATTTTTCTACCAAGTGGCACCCGGCAGGGTGGGCTTGGGACAGACTAGGCACAGGTGGCACTGGTGTACCAAGTGGCACCCGGATGGTGGGCTTGGGAACCCTGCTCACATCGTTTGGGGCCGTGAGCGACACCCCGGCCGGATCTCCTTGCGGATGGAACCCGAATAGGCGATAAACCTGGACTAGAGTCTTGTGTGGTTAGTCAGGTCGTGGCCGACACCCTCGCCAGGCTTCCGCTTGAAGGTTGCCGAGATACATGACGTGTACATGGCGGTAAGTGGCGAGAGCGTGTGTGAAGAAGTACACCCCTGCAGGGTTAACATGATCTATTCGAATAGCCGGGTCCGCGGTTATGGACTTCTTGGATGCTTACATGGTACATAGACAACTTGAAGTGGATACTCTAAAATGCTCAAGACAAGTGTGAGTGCTATGGATGGCCTTCTCGTAGCGAGACGGGGATGAATCCATAGTAGTGTATTGTGTGGTGATTAGTGGACTCGTGTACGTTGTCTCACCTCAAGAGTTTCTGGTAGTCGTAGAACAGGATAGCCACAGAGTCAAAGCTGGCTTGCTACAACTAAACCCCACATTACCCTCTTGATACTAATGCATGTATGATAGGATCTGATGTAAGTCTTGCTGAGTACCTTTGTACTCATGTTGCTTCATTTATGCTTTTGCAGCGGAGACTTCGGTCTTACTAGTGTTCTCATGGACTTCGACGAGTAGCTTGTACCTCAGCTACGATCTTGATCGGACGTTGTAGATAGTCAGGCTTTCAGCCTTTTTCATTTATAGATGTCTGTACTCAGACATGTAATGCTTCCGTTTGTTGCTTGATTGCTCTGAATGTTGGGTCATGTGACCCCTGTTTGTAATAATGCTATGATGGCTCTTCTGAGCCTTTATCTATATGATTGTTGAGTTATGCTGTGATGCCATGTTGTACAGCACATACTTGCATGTTATGCGTATGTGTAACGTGTATTGCTATGTGTGGGATCTGACTATCTAGTTGTTTATCCTTAGTAGCCTCTCTTACCGGGAAATGTCTCCTAGTGCTTCCACTGAGCCCTGGTAGCTTGCTACTGCTCCGGAACACTTAGGCTGGCCGGCATGTGTCCTTCTTCGATCCTGTGTCTGTCCCTTCGGGGAAATGTGAAGCGATGAATACCGGAGTCCTGTTAGCCCGCTACAGCCCGGTTCACCGGAGTCCTGTTAGCCCAGTGCTACAGCCTGGATTCACTCGCTGATGACCGACACGTTCGATGCTGGGTCATGGATGCCTGTCCCTGTAAGTTAGTGCCACTTTGGGTTTACGACTAGCCATGTCAGCCCGGGCTCTTTATCATATGGATGCTAGCGACACCATCATATACGTGTGCCAATAGGCGCAAACGGTCCCGGGCAAAGGTAAGGCGACACCCGTGGGGATACCGTGCGTGAGGCCGCAAAGTGATATGAGGTGTTCCATGCTAGATCGATGTGGCATTGAGTCGGGGTCCTGACAGCGCTGGTGTCAGAGCCTGACTGCCTGTAGGATTACCAAGCTAGACTGGTCGAAGTTGAGTCTAGAAATTCTTTAGTTATGTAAGGGAATTGATTGTGGGAAGGAACGTAAGGCTCTTTTACTCCTTATACCTCATGGTCTTCTGATCTGAGTCATCCTATCTTTTCTGGCGGGGTGAAGGAACTAGGCTTTCTCTTCCGTCTATCAGGATCACGTGTTACTACTCCGTAGTCCCATAGGATTGGTTGATCAGAGTCATACCCCAGTTTCGAGTACTTCCAGTGTAGTCTGTTTAGTACTATCCCAGAACCTTGAGTGGTGATGTTGAGTTGTTGTACTACCCCATTTTTAGTAGGATGTCTCATTCTGAGCATTTTACTGCCGTTATGCTGCCGGAATTTCCCTAGGAGTACGAGAGATACTAATTCCTTGTCCTACATTCTACAGTCTATAGTTGATGCTGATTCCGTCCTTTGTTTAATTTCACAGGATGTCATCTAGTTCTATTATTCGTAGCCAGAACCATGGAGATGGTAGGAATGAGGATCCTCCCGACCCGCCTTCGTTGACAGAGTTCATGTTAGAAATGGAGAGGAACAAGCGTGAGTCTAACCGTTTGTTGGCACGTATCGAGGAGAACACCGCACATCAGTCCAATAAGTCTGCGACCATTCATTACTTCATTCGCTTGCACCCACCTACCTTTCATCATTCCATCGAGCCACTCGATGCAGATGACTGGCTCCGTAGCATCACTCATAAGCTGCGTTCCGCGAGCGTAGCTGAAGATGACAAGGTCACTTATGCCACATACCACCTGGAAGGTCCTGCTAGTCTTTGGTGGCAGAACTATGAGGCTATGCTTCCAACTGGCCAGAATCCTACCTGGAGAGATTTCACTGAGGCTTTTCGCGAGCATCACATTCCCCAGGCCCTCATCGATCGCAAGAGAGAAGAGTTCTGTAGTTTCACCCAGAATAAGATGGCTGTTGATGCTTACAGCCGAGAGTTTGAGAACCTCGCTCGCTACGCCACCGAAGAAGTGTCCACGGACGCCAAGAAGCAAGCCAGATTCCGGAAGGGTCTCAACCCCAAGTTGCGCCGTGATCTCCACCTGCATCATTGTGATACATTCCAAGCCCTTGTGAACAAGGCCATCAATGCAGAGACAACTCAACTCACTTACGAGGAGTCTCGTAAGCACACCCGTGATTTGGGATCTTCCTCTGGCTCTAGTTCTCAAAAGCGCCGGATTTGGGTTCCAAACTCCGCTCTTCCTTCCGGATATGCACCGAGGCCATCTCATGTGGTGCCTCCTCCAGCTCAGTCATATGTTTCACCCAGGCCTACTGGTAGACCGCTTGTCAGTGCGGGTCCCCGTCCAACCTCAGGGACTTGCTTCACATGCGGGAAGCCAGGACACTATGCACGCGACTGTTCTCAAACTAGTTATGCTCCACCCAAGCCCGAGAAGACTGTTGGCTGTGTTAAGCCATCACGCAAGATGATCAGTGTCAAGTCAACCCCCACTGAACGTGGACGTGTGCATCACGTCTCAGCTAAAGACGCTCATGATGATCCGGATGTCGTTCTTGGTACACTCCTTGTCAATTGTCACCCAGCATCAGTTCTATTCGATACTGGAGCATCTCACTCCTTCATTTCTGAAGGCTATGCTCGTTTGCACAACATGTCATTTTGTGATATGCCAACTCCGCTAGTCGTCCAAACTCCTGGATCCAAATGGCAAACCTCTAGTGTAAGCCATGGTAACGAAATCCTTGTTGATAGACTTGTATTCCTTGCATCACTTGTAGCCCTCAAGTCCTCAGATATTAACATCATCTTGGGTATGGACTGGATGACAGCTCATCATGCCAAGATTGATTGTTACACAAGATCTGTTCAGCTTACACACCCATCTGGCAAGATAGTCACCGTCTCCACAAGAGTTGCAAAGCGTCAGCTCTATTCTCTTAATGCCAGCCCTCTTCCAGACCTTGAAGATATCCCGGTAGTCCGTGACTTTCCGGATGTCTTTCCAGAGGAACTGCCAGGTGTTCCACCTGACAGAGATGTAGAGTTCGTCATAGATCTTATCCCAGGAACAGCTCCAATCTCCAGAAGACCCTACAAGATGGCACCCTTAGAACTAGCCGAGCTTAAGAAACAACTCGATGAGTCCTTGCAAAAGGGTTTCATCCGTCCTAGTTCTTCTCCTTGGGCTTGCCCCGTCCTCTTTGTCAAGAAGAAGGACGGTACGGACCGGATGGTTGTAGATTATCGTCCCGTTAATTTGGTCACAATAAAGAAAAAATATCCGCTCCCCAGGATCAACGATCTGTATGATCAGCTCGCTGGATCCTCAGTCTTCTCCAAGATGGATTTAAGGTTAAAATACCACCAGATTAAGATCAGAAACGGGGACATTCCCAAGACAGCTTTTGTCACTCGTTATGGCCAGTACGAGTACACCGTCATGTCCTTTGGCCTAACCAACGCCCCAGCCACATTCTCCCGCTTGATGAACTCGATCTTCATGGAGTACTTAGATAAGTTCGTCGTGGTTTACCTCGATGATATTCTTATTTACTCAAAGAACAAGGAAGAGCATGCCGAACATCTTAGACTTGTGTTAGAAAAACTCAGAGAGCACCGTCTTTATGCCAAGTTCTCCAAGTGTGAATTTTGGTTGCCAGAAGTGACCTACCTAGGCCACGTAATTTCTGGTAAGGGCATTGCTGTCAATCCCGAGAGAGTTCAGGCCGTTCTCGATTGGACTCCACCTGAGACCGTTAAACAAGTTAGGAGTTTCCTTGGTCTAGCCAGCTATTGCCGCTGCTTTGTTGAAAACTTCTCCAAAGTAGCCAAACCCCTCACGGAACTTCTCAAGAAAGATAAAAAGTTCGAGTGGTCCCCACAGTGTGAGCACAGTTTTCAGGAACTGAAAAGACGCCTGACTTCTGCTCCCATACTTGTGCCACCGGATTTCACAAAGGACTTTGTTATCTATTGTGACGCCTCACGACAGGGACTAGGTTGCATTCTTATGCAGGATCGTCATGTGATTGCCTATGCATCTCGACAGTTGCATCCACATGAGGAGAATTATCCTACACATGATCTAGAGCTTGCAGCCGTAGTCTATGCACTCAAGACCTGGCGACATTACCTCCTTGGTAAACGTTGCGAGATCTACACCGATCTCCAGAGTCTCAAGTATATCTTCACCCAAGCGGATCTGAACCTTAGGCAAAGACGTTGGTTGGAGTTGATCACAGATTATGATCTAGGGATTACCTACACCCCAGGCAAAGCCAATGTCATGGCTGATGCGCTAAGCCGTAAATCCTATTGCAACAACCTCATGTTGCAGCAAGGCCAACCACTTCTCCATGAGGAATTCTGTAAGCTTAACCTTCACATCGCTCCTCACGGATTCCTTTCTACCTTGGTGGCGAAACCTACCCTTGAGGATCAGATCATCTCTGACCAGAAGTTTGATAGGGGGGTTATCCGCATTAAGAGAAACATTAAGAAGGGAGTTGCTGGTAGTTTCTTTGTTGATGCTCGAGGTGTTGTTTTCTTTGGGAACCGCCTGGTGGTCCCGAAGAAGCAACATCTTCGACAATTAATTCTTAAGGAGGCGCATGAATCTCCTCTCACGATTCATCCCGGTAGCACTAAGATGTATCAGGATCTACGCCAGAGGTTCTGGTGGACTAGGATGAAGAGGGAAATCGCTGAGTTCATTGCTAAATGTGACGTTTGTCGTCGCGTTAAGGCAGAACATCAAAGACCTGCTGGCACCCTTCAGCCTTTAGATATTCCTGAGTGGAAATGGGATAAAGTTGGTATGGACTTCATCACCGGCTTTCCCAGGACCAAGAAAGGGAATAACGCTATCTTCGTAGTCGTTGATCGTCTTTCCAAAGTGGCTCACTTCCTTCCTGTTCGAGAGAGTATCACTGCTAGTCAGCTTGCTGACTTATACATTTCTCGAATAGTATCACTCCATGGTGTTCCACTAGAGATCAATTCAGACCGTGGCAGTCTTTTCACCTCTCATTTCTGGGAGAGTTTCCAAACTGCCATGGGAACCCATCTTTCCTTCAGTACCGCTTTCCACCCTCAGTCGAGTGGTCAGGTGGAACGGGTCAATCAAATTCTCGAAGACATGCTTAGAGCTTGAGTTATCTCATTCGGTATGGATTGGGAGAAATGTCTTCCTTTTGCCGAGTTTGCTTATAACAATAGCTATCAATCCAGCCTCAAGAAAGCTCCTTTTGAAGTTCTCTATGGACGAAGATGTCGAACACCTTTGAACTGGTCAAAAACCGGTGAAAGACAATTCTTTGGACCGGACATGATCCAGGAGGCAGAAGAGCAAGTTCGCATCATTCGTGGGAATTTGAAAACAGCCCAGTCTCGTCAGAAAAGCCAGTACGATCGTCATCATAAGGATATGACTTATGAAATTGGCGACCAAGCTTACCTTCGGGTTACTCCTTTGAAGGGTACCCATCGTTTCGGTATCAAGGGCAAGTTGGCTCCTCGTTACATTGGTCCTTTTCGTATTCTCGCTAAACGAGGAGAGGTTGCCTACCAGTTGGAACTACCCCCACATCTTTCTCGAGTTCATGATGTCTTCCACGTCTCTCAACTCAGGCGTTGCTTCTCGGATCCTATCCGCGGAGTGGACCACGAAATGCTTGATCTCCAAGATAACCTCACATACCGAGAGTACCCGGTTCGCATTCTTGATCAAGCCGAGCATGTTACCCGACGTCAGAACATCAAGTTTCTCAAAGTTCAGTGGTCTCATCATTCCGAGAGAGAAGCTACTTGTGAGCGAGAAGATCGTCTTCGACTGGAGTATCCCGCTTTCTTTCCGTCGACCCCTGAATCTCGGGACAAGATTCTTTCAAGTGGGGGCGAGTTGTCACATCCCTAGCCTGGTATGACCTAGACTAGCTAGTCATTTGTGCATCATGTTTAAATTTCATTTAAATTTGAAATGAGGATTGGTGGAACCCTCAAAATCATTTTTGAAATGACCCAAATAAAAATTTCTCCAAAAGGGTCCAAGAAAATGCTCATGTTGCTCTCTGAAAATATTGGACAGAGATAAAAATCAAACAAATATTTTTAGGAGCTCATGGACATTTATTTTGGCCATTTGGATTAATCCGATAAATATTTGCATTGGAAATATATTAGTTATATATATTAATATATGTCCAAAAATTATGCCATTTATAAAGGAGCTCTGGAATAATATAGCTAGCTCCTGCAAAAATTGGCATAAGGTAATTAAATTGATTTAGTATTATTACTAAATCAGAACAAATGTCAGAAAATTTAGAAAAAGAAATAAAACATTAAAAACCTTACCTGGGCTTCTACCTGGCGCCCCTGGCCCAGCAGCAGCAAGCCGGCCCAGCTAGCAGGCGGCCCAGCCCGCCTCCTCCTCTGTCGTCTTCGTCCTCGACAGAGGGAGCGGAGCGTGCCCGGCGCGTGCGCGCGCCACCGCGCCACGCCACCAGCCTCCCTGCCTGCCTGGCGCCCCCCTCGTCGCTCTGGACGATCCCGCGCATCGCCACGCCACCCCGACCCCTCTCGCACTCTCCCTCGCCCTCCTTCTCTCCCCCTGCTCTCTCTCTCTCTCACCCGAGAATCACCGCCGCCGCCGACGAGCATCACCGTAGCCACCACCTCCCCCTCGCCTCCCCGACACGCTCCCCAGATCCGCCGCGACCCCCTCTACCTCCTCGTCAAGCCACGCAAGACGGAGCACCCCGTGGAGCCGTCGCCATCGCCAACTTCGCCTCTGGCCGCCGTGGATCCTCGCCGTCGATTCGGGAGCTACCGGGCATCCCCGAAGTCGCCCTCGCGCTCGCTGGTCTCGCTGTGAGCCCCCGCGCCTGCAAGTTCCTCGCCGCCGGCCATGGCGCCATGGTGGCATGAGCCCAAGCCAGCCACTCCCGTGCGCGTCACCGTGCTCCTGGTGACGCCAGGAGGCCGTAGGAGCCCTCCGCTTCCACTGCCGTGCACCACAACACCGCGGCCGCAAGCCGCCGAGCTCCGGCCGCCGCCGCGAGCTTTGCTCCGGCGAGCTCCGGCCTCCCCCGCTCCTCCCACCTGCCCCACCAGATGCGCGAGAGCCTGGGCTACGCCCCGGTGCTCTCCAACGCCGCCCCCGTGGCCTGTTTCACGGACGCCGCCGCGTCCAGAGGTCGCCGCCGACGACCTCGTCGGCCTGACGAGTGGGCCCCGTCGGCAGGTGATTAGCTTAGTGCTAATCACCGTTAACTAACCCCCCTGACACTGACAGTGGGCCCCAGCGCCACTAACGTTTAATTAGGATTAATCTAACCTCGGTTAAACCACTCTGTCACTGACGTGTGGACCCCACACGTCAGGTTTGACCCCAGTCAGCCGCAGTTGACTGCTGACGTCGTGCTGACGTCATGCTGGCGCAATAATATGATTTCTGGATTTAAATTAATTCAGGAAGAGGTAATAGCACCCCAGGTACCCTAACTTGCACAGAATGTGATTATTCAGTCCCAAACTTGCAAAACTTGACTCCACCATACCCCAACTTGCACCTCATGTGATGATTTAGTCCCAGGCCAATCACAGCTCGACAATTGGCAGCCAGGTGGCTGGACCGGTCAGCGCACGCACTTTTGCAAAAACGTCCCTGCCTTTTTTCCTATTCAACCTACACTCTCTCCACTCCAACCTTCCAGGAAGGTTGTGGCAATAATATAAACCCAAACTTAAGTTAGTCGTGAAAAGGTCTATTGGATCCAAATAAACATGCAATTCAGATAACTACAGAAACAGTCAACACCACCAAACAGTACAAATGCAGATATCACCACCGACCAGCATTTAGTCATGCAGATATCACCAGCAAACAATCCTACTGCTTTTGATAAGCTTTCACATCAGAAACATTCAGAAATCAGAATTGAACAGAGCTGACATGTTGCTGTGCAGAATTAGTCATGCATAGGTGTTTCACATACAGAGGGGAGTTCTTGATTAGTTAAGAAAAGCTGAAATTTCAGTAAAGTTAATCCATATTTCCATGCTTGTCTACCAAAGAATTTATAAGTGTTTCACATCAAAAACATACAGAAGTGCAGAGACTGACAATTCATCTACTCACATAAAGAGGGGAGTTCTTGATTAGTCAAGAAAAGCTCAACTTTCAGGAAATTGTATCAGTAAACAGTTAAGTCGTGCATAGGTGTTTCACATCAGAAACTTACAGAAGTGCAGACTCGAGACTGACAATATATATCCACACTTGAAAGATTAGTCGTGCAAAAGTCAATACAGGGACAGTCAACACGTATATATATTCAATATGCATCGATCTACTACTAGTCAGCACAGTTCTGCAGATGTGGACATCCTTTCACATCAGATTCAGAAACATCAAAGTCTCTGAATTAAATCGATCAAAAAGATCCAATAATAATAATGCAAGCGGCAAAACAGAGTAGAGGAGGCTGGATCGAGTTTAATCTGAGCAGTACCTGTAGATGTCGGCGTATGAGTTGACGTAGGGGATGAAATCCGAGTAGTACATCCCGCCGGAGAGGGGGCCGATGGAGCGGGTGACCCTGCCATCGAAGTCGACGGCGAGCACGAGCTGCTCGAAAGGATCCCACATGACCACCTCGGCGGCGCCCTGGAGCGGAGCAGGGTCATCCTGCCGTGGCCCGGGGTAGCCCATCTTGTTGGCGTGGAACTGGCCCGCCCAGGCCTCGGTGACCTGGTCGGCGCTGTCGCCTGGCACCGTGTAGAGCACGGCCACCTCCTTGGCGGGCTAGTCGACGCAGGCGACGCAGAAGTTGCCTCCATCTCGCCGATCTCCCAGTCCTTGCGGCCCTCGACCTCCTGGGGCGCGGGGATGAGGTCGACGCAGCCCGTCTCCGGGGTGTAGCAGAGGATGTGGCCGATGGTGGTGCGGAAGAAGGCGCGGCCGCGCGCGCCGACCCCGGACTGGGCGACGACCGTCTCGGGCGCGCAGATGTCGTCCCCGACGCGCCAGTCCCAGGTGCGGGTGGAGAAGGACTCGACGGCCCAGACGCCGTCGTGGACCTGGCAGGTGACGACGACGTGGTAGTGGCGGAAGCCGACGGCGCCGGCGGCGCCCACGTCATCGTCCTCGAAGGCGATGACGACGGCCGGGTCGGCGTCGAGCCGGTGGTCGCGGTTCTGGTAGGGGAGGCGCACGCGGCGGAAGGTGAGCCGGTTGGCGATGTAGTAGAAACCGGTGGCGCAGCCGCGGAGGCAGACGAGGCCGCGCGCCGAGGCGAGCACCGACACCCTCTACGGGTGAAGTGGAGGATTCGTTCCGGCAGGTTTAATTCAGGTGGAGAGAATGCGGGTTGAATAGGGAAAAAGGCAGGGACGTTTTTGCGAAAGTGCGTGCGCTGACCGGTCCTGCCAATTGTCGAGCTGTGATTGGCCTGGGACTAAATCATCACATGAGTTGCAAGTTGGGGTATGGTGGAGTCAAGTTTTGGAAGTTTAAGACTGAATTATCACATTCTGTGCAAGTTAGGGTACCTAAGGTGCTATTACCTCATTCAGGAAATTCCAGAAATTGATTTAAACTTCAAAAATTCATATCAATTCAACCGTAGCTCAGAATAAAATAATTTATATATGAAAAATTATCAGAAAAATGCAATCTATCCATCTGTACTAGTTTCAAGCATGACAAACCAATTTATACATGCTGAATATGAGAAAACACATTATGGCATATATAAGAGACTTAATTTAGAATTGCATTTGAGCTTTGGTTCAAATGGACTTCAAACCAAATGAGTACTAGTTGCATTAGCACAATCAGCATCACATCTTCATGCCATGTTCATCCATCATTGTGTTGCATATGCTTGTGTTTTGATTGTTGGCACCGTTCCTTCTCGATAGGTCCTGCTCCGGAGTCCGTTCCAGAGTACCTGTCTGTGAAGCAGTATCTTCCTTGTTGATTTACCAGGCAAGCAAACCCCCTTGTTCATTTCGATAAAACCCTACTCTCTCGCTCTTGCTCTCAGTTATTGCATTAGGACAACAGCGATTCATCTGCTACTTTGTGCTGCGGTAGTTGAACCCATTCCTCTTCATGACCTGTCATTGCCACAGTAAATAGTTGAAACCCACTAGCATGTGTAGGAGTTGATTGAGCCATGTTGTGTTCCTACCATGCTATGCCTGCTATTGCTTAGAGTGGTGTCAGGTCTGATTCATTGGGAATGAATTGGAGTGTTATGATATGTTCTGATGCTGAGAGTGAAGTGTGTGAAGACGATTTGGTAAAGGTAGCGGTGAGAGGCCATGTAGGAGTACATGGTGGGTTGTCTCACTGGAACCGTCCTTAAGCACTGAGTTCTATGTATGTTGTCCAATGACTCGATACTACCACACATTGGGATCCTTAATTGACTCTCTCGACTTATTAACGAACTTGGTCTCTGTCCAGGGGTCGCAACTAGTTTCTGGTGTTTGTAGGTAGCGCTATTTTTCTACCAAGTGGCACCCGGCAGGGTGGGCTTGGGACAGACTAGGCACAGGTGGCACAGTGTACCAAGTGGCACCCGGATGGTGGGCTTGGGAACCCCTGCTCACATCGTTTGGGCCATGAGCGACACCCCGGCCGGATCTCCTTGCGGATGGAACCCGAATAGGCGATAAACCTGGACTAGAGTCTTGTGTGGTTAGTCAGGTCGTGGCCGACACCCTCGCCAGGCTTCCGCTTGAGGGTTGCCGAGATACATGACGTGTACATGGCGGTAAGTGGCGAGAGCGTGTGTGAAGAAGTACACCCCTGCAGGGTTATCATGATCTATTTGAATAGCCGGGTCCGCGGTTATGGACTTCTTGGATGCTTACATGGTACATAGACAACTTGAAGTGGATACTCTAAAATGCTCAAGACAAGTGTGAGTGCTATGGATGGCCTTCTCGTAGGGAGACGGGGATGAATCCATAGTGGTGTATTGTGTGGTGATTAGTGGACTCGTGTACGTTGTCTCACCTCAAGAGTTTCTGGTAGTCGTAGAACAGGATAGCCACAGAGTCAAAGCTGGCCTGCTGCAACTAAACCCCACATTACCCTCTTGATACCAATGCATGTATGATAGGATCTGATGTAAGTCTTGCTGAGTACCTTTGTACTCATATTGCTTCGTTTATGCTTTTGCAGCAGAGACTTCGGTCTTACTAGTGTTCTCATGGACTTCGATGAGTAGCTTGTACCTCAGCTACGATCTTGATCGGACGTTGTAGATAGTCAGGCTTTCAGCCTTTTTCATTTATAGATGTATGTACTCAGACATGTAATGCTTCCGTTTGTTGCTTGATTGCTCTGAATGTTGGGTCATGTGACCCCTGTTTTTAATAATGCTATGATGGCTCTTCTGAGCCTTTATCTATATGATTGTTGAGTTATGTTGTGATGCCATGTTGTAAAGCACATACTTGCATGTTATGCGTATGTGTAACGTGTATTGCTATGTGTGGGATCTGACTATCTAGTTGTTTATTCTTAGTAGCCTCTCTTACCGGGAAATGTCTCCTAGTGCTTCCACTGAGCCCTGGTAGCTTGCTACTGCTCCGGAACACTTAGGCTGGCCGGCATGTGTCCTTCTTCGATCCTGTGTCTGTCCCTTCGGGGAAATGTCACGCGATGAATACCGGAGTCCTGTTAGCCCGCTACAGCCCGGTTCACCGGAGTCCTGTTAGCCCAGTGCTACAGCCTGGATTCACTCGCTGATGACCGACACGTTCGATGCTGGGTCATGGATGCCTGTCCCTGTGAGTTAGTGCCACTTTGGGTTTACGACTAGCCATGTCAGCCCGGGCTCTTTATCATATGGATGCTAGCGACACCATCATATACGTGTGCCAAAAGGCGCAAACGGTCCCGGGAAAAGGTAAGGCGACACCCGCGGGGATACCGTGCGTGAGGCCGCAAAGTGATATGAGGTGTTACATGCTAGATCGATGTGGCATTGAGTCGGGGTCCTGACACAACCAAACGCACGTCATCTTACGAAAACCAAATAATCCCACAATACTAAGGCGCGGTGCATTAACTTCTACCTCATTTCTTGTTTCTTCACATATCAACCAATAAGAATCCAATGATATACTTTTTGTGACATAGTAACTCATATTTAGTTAGTCAAATGGATGCCTAGAACTACGTGTAGGCCCTATAAACCGAGACGCCTACAAATAAAAAACTAAGACGGAGAGGGTACTTCAGCACGTATCTTTTTAAATCAATATAGTCGGGATTCACCAAGGAGCAAAACCAAGTGGTAGGCTGCTCCTGTCGTGTTGGCGTAGCAACTCAAGTAGGGTCAGTCCGCACACGAAATGGCGACACACTTAACAGGACCCCTTTGGTAGACATGTGGCTCATCCATCGTCTTGTTCCACGTGCGATGCACCATATTACAGTTCGGAGTAGCGGTTGGAATTGGAGGCACCCCGGTCGTAGCGCCGCAGTAGTAGAAAATGAGCGATGAGGGGTCAAATCACAAAGCCCCGCCTTTCCCACATTAAGCTGGACGGACGAAGCAACCATCATTTCACTCTAGCGCGCAAGAGCATAAAGAAAAGAGAAAACAATGATGCATGCGGCAGCTATCTAGTGCACCCTAGGGTAGGGGTCTCCACTACAGATCCTTTTTTTTGAAAGCGCCTCCACTACAAATCGGCTTCTCCCTCGTCCTCTTGAAGAAAATCGATGATGAATGGGGCGGTAGGGTTTGTAGGAGTACTTCAGCTTGCGGGGCCACATCGTAGTAAACGGGTTCGAGCGATCGAGTCGACGCCTTAAATATATGTGGGCCGCTTGGTTTTACGGGAACGAGGCAGCATTTCGGGTTCGGGGACTAGTGGAGATATAACACATACAAAAAATTGTGGACGTAGGTTCGACCGAAAGGCAATGATGCATGGGCCCTGCATTTTGATATACCCGGGGCCGCGTGAAATTTGCTACTCTACTCAAAACTAGTAAGGTACACATGTATTGAATGCATGAGATTTTGAAACCAAATTATGAACAAATACACACTATAGCATGTAAAGCTCTGAGTCTTATATGGATGATGTAGATGTTCCTTTAGTTCTTATAGTTCATCTCATTCAAAATCAATTAGTTTTATAAAAATGTTAAGATTCATTGGGTTGTGCATTGTAAATCATAAACTAAAAAACAAATAATGGCAATTCATTTAGAAAAAAAAATCAATTATGATACAGAAGATTCTAGAACAAAGGAGACGTGCTTGGGTTTTGAGGTTTGTGCATTATGCTTAAGTTCAACCATGGAGTCTTCTAAATTGTACATGTGGCAGATCTGGTGGAATGTTGATGATATCCAACGACCAGTAGTGCTCAGATTTGCCCATATCTGCACTGTCGGGTTAGCTTCATCCAACGACCATCTTTCAAAGTTATTGGCATACTATATAGTTCTTTTGCCATAGTTGCATGTTTTGGAAAAAAGCAACTAGTGGGTTGTACTATCTATTTAGGAATAGAAGATGCATACGTGGAAGTTGTAGGGAAAGAGATGACATGGAGCATCTCAATTCCTATGAGTAGGGATTGGAAAAGAGATGTCATTTGGTTCACATCATAGGAACTTTTCTATTGAATCTAGAGATGACATGTATCTCAATTCCTATGAGGAGGGATTAGTAAAGAGATGTAATTTGGTTCATATCATAGGAACTTTTCTATTGAATATACGCTAATGTTTATTTTCCTTTGAAATTAAGGGAGTATAGGAATCCATTCATATGAACCAAGTGGCTCTAAATCTATAGAAATGATATCATGTTTATTTCCTTTGAAATGTAGAGTATATGAATCTATTCCTATGAACCAATTGGCTCTAAAGGAAAAAAATCCTATAAAAATCATATCATATAGAGTTCCTATGATATTCCACGACACTAAAGGATGGTTGAAATTGCTGCGGGTGATACGATGGTCTTTCTTTGTAGACTCCTCACCCATCTTTATAGTTACCTATCGAAGATGAATGAAATTATATATACAGGGTATTCTACATGTGCAATTTTGAACACGAAAACTCAGTAAAAGTTTGCGAGGTTCTAATTTTCAATAAAGCTATATGCACTGCATTTCGGAATGGAGGGAGCATACGGCAGTTGCTAATACTCACGTGGAAGATATGTGTGTAGGAGGAGTGGCTGTTATGTTAAATGACATGGCAAAACTGACACTGTCGGATGCCGATCTAACGGTTCTTACGGCGTTCGTCAGGAAAAGGCTTGTGGCGAACGTTTGTCGGATAATGATTTACGGACACATGCATTGCATTGATATGTGCCCCCCTCTCTCTCATGCACACGCACCCTCACGAGTCACGACTCTCCCGAGTCCTCTCGCAGACTCGCACGTCGCACCCATCGTCTATCTGCAGGTAGACGTCACACACATATGTGCTCTTCACACCCTACCCTCAGAACTTCTAAAAAACAAAAGACGGCGCACACATTTTATTTTATCTCACACGTCACACACTTATACTATTACTCTTGCGGCGAACATCCATTGGGCATAGTATACATTGTACTCTCACGAAGAGAAGAGGTGCATGCACGCACTAGTTCTCTCACACCCACTCGCGGGTACACGTAGGAGCGCATTTTTTTAAGCCGGTACAACAAAATCACTCCACCATATATAAAAGCAGGAGCCTTAGCACTTGCTTTACTAGGGTTCCTCTCGTTCACTCTCTCATGCCCTCCAGATCTAAGCAAGACATAGGTGGCCACACTCTCTCTCTTAGCTCACGGCTGGTCACAAATCTGGCCAGACAACCTCGACAGGGGCAGGGGGTGTAGGTGCATCGTTCACGCTGTCGGCAGCGGCGAGGGAGGAGACCAAAGGCTGCCTGCGCGTCCCGATCGGCGGTCGTGCCGTTCTCTCCGAGAGAGCGCCGGCTCGGGAGGGCCTCCGACCCCTTCTTCCTCCCTGCGGTATTGTGGCCAAGATGCGGCCTCCCGACGCCGTCTTTGCCACATGCCGATGACCCTCAGGTATATATTCCTTTGAAACCTGCCTTGCTCTACTGCCCCAGCTCTTCTCCCTTCGTGCGGATCCTTTTCTACTCCCGTCCGCTATTACAAAGCCACCTAGACTTCTACTATTATTAGAAGTAAAGCTAGTTCGTACAGTGAACTCAAAGCGTTCGTTCAAACAGGGAAGAAAGTGGGAAAGCTGTAGCATAAATCTAGGACTTCGTTCTAAGAGGAAACGGGGGAAAGTAGTAGTATGTGTCACTGTTTAAATAACCGTATTTCGTATTTGCGCAAATAGGGATGTCTGTCTCCATATTGTTTCAGGATGTCTGTCTCCGTTTAGTTTCTATCCGCGCAATCAAAAGCACACTCCTTAGTTTTAGTACAACTGCGCAAAATGAGTTGGCTATCCCTCGTTTCCGTCGTCTAACCTCCCGTCTTCAAGGTATCCCTACATTGGTAGTAACTAAGGTAGAATGACCAACGCAATCTAAAAGAACCTGATTTGTATGTTTTACTTCCTGATTGCAGTGCAGGGACGAGCCAAAACAACTGCCTCCTAGTCCGGAATGCACTTTCTACCAGCTCATCCATGGACCGAGGACTAGCTGGCACAGTTGCACGACGGTTTTTTGGATAGGTGCGCGGACAAGAGGCACTGTGGTCTGCTTATTTCTACAAATAGCGGTGCTTAAATTTAGTGGAATGCACAAGCATTTCAGGTGGTCAGTACACTGCATGGTTTAGTTCAGCATTCCAGCTGAGACCACAATTATAATTGGTTATTCTGGAATGAGAGAACCTAACCCTGGATGGTGGCAACAAGAAAAAACCAGAGTGAACTCCAGGAAATTTAAGCCTGCTGGGAGGCCCTTTGCTCAGAGAAGCCCTGCTTGTTTTTTCCTGATTTGTAAACCTTCTCACAACTTTGTCTTTTGTTGTGAACTAGTATATGTTTGTTATGTTCTATGAATCATTGAGATGTATAAAATTGCTTAACTTATGCTTTTCAAGATTTTTATGAAGACGAGTTTAATTGTGAGTGTTCCACATGAGCGCTGGACTAGCGTGTGAACGTTTGGAATTTATTACATTGTGGCCTCAATTAACCGCATGAACCACTTTAACAAGATACATAGTAGTTGCTAATATGTCAGACAGCAGATTGTTGATTGTTAGCTGGTCGATAGCCTAGTGTTGAAGCGAGCTGAGCCAATGTGCCGTGTTTTGCACAACTACTTACAAGTGGGGTAGCACCAACAGTGTTTACAAGTACTTGTGTATACGTCGGAGCACGGTTCATGAACGAGTGCTCTATTTCATCAAAACACACACTGCTCGTATGATAAACCGTGACAACTTATGTCTTACCATGCCATATTCATGAAAAAACTAGTGAGGACGCATCTGTTTTGGCAACAATTACGGTGGTTCTCACATGATTCACGGGCACACAGAAGTAGCAGTAGTTCCCATAGACGGATTCAAACAGAGCACTAGCCCCAGATGGGTCGATAACAGGCAAGGTTCGGATAATTAGACACAATCCAAACTACTATTAAACACTAGCTAGGGCAACTATTTCATGCCTCGATCTAATTTGGGCTGGACACAAGACGGACCTTGCCATGAACATCATCGAGGACGTCCCGCAGCAGCTCAATCCTGTGAGCCTTCATGAAGACAACCTTGCGGCCTTGCCACTGATAAACTTGTTTGTGGAGGCATGCCACGTCATCTTCCTGCATAAGCTTGACAAGAACAGTATGCCTCACAAACGAAGGAGTAGCTTTCAACTTCTTGTGCTTCCGTACACCCTGGAGAACATGCCTGACAACAGTGAGTCTGGAATACAACTCTTCATTGGTATAACCGCAAACGGCTTCCAGGATCCAACAGCCTAAGAACTCTGTTTTCCCAGTGCGTATATTCAGGTCGTCCGCCTCTTAGCGAGTGACATGCACAACCATACAATCCTTGTCTGCATCAGGGCTCTAATTGAATCAGAAACAAATTCTAAATTAATTTTCAATATAAGAACCCCAAGTTATTTAAACCACTATGTATAGCATGGCATTGAAGCTAATAAAATTTTGCATTATTAATCACCACATACTTCCTTTTCTAAAAAAATCACCACATTCTTAGATGAAAAACCACAATCGAGATCGGCAAAGAAGGAAATCACCTTAGGCAGCTCAGCAGGGGGGGGGACACATCCTCGAAGGGGGAAAACTACTCCTGCAGTGCCACGGTGGCTGTAACCTCAAACAGGGCGTTGACCATATCAGTAGTGGCCGTGAGCGTATCTGGGGTCGGCTCGGTGGTTGCCTCCATCTTCTTGGAGCTAGCTATCTCGTGGGGATCAGCCTCCCGCGTCTGCTCCAATATCGGCAGATCTTTGCCTGGTTCTCCTTGGTCCATCATGAAACTGACGAATACTAGGAGACCACTGAAAGGAAAACACAATCGCAATGACAATGAAACAAAAAAGAGAGTGAGGATCAGTTACTGCTTTGCAAGAGTTCTTTTTTTTCTCTGAACGAAAATATACCAACATCACAAATCCGCTTACCTTCCCTTCGTTGGGTGAGAAGAACAGTGCCAGATGCGAGTGTTGCCTTTCTTGAAGACAGTGAGGGAGAAGGCGATTCAGCGAGGAGTGAAATGATGGTTGCTTTGTCTGTCAAACTTAGACTGCGGGGAGGTGGGGTTTTGTGATACGACGGCTCGTTACTGCCTCGCTACGACTGGGGTGACTCTCCGCCTGCATACTGCCTGCTAATTTGGTGGATGGCATTTGGGCCCGCGCGCTGCATGGCCCGCATGTCGGTGAACAAAAGTATAATGACATTCAGTAGAGGGAGACGTTTCAATGACCTAGGAGGAGCCAGAAGCGGTAGAGTGTCTCCACTGTACTAGTAGTAATTGTTTTTTCTGGCTAGCTGTAGAGTGTCTCCACTATACTAGTAGTAATTGTTTCTCTGGGCCCAAGACAAAACAGCCAATCCACACTAGTAAATAGTAAAATCAATTCAAAAGGCGCTACCCACACCCAGCACACTGCCCCCCTCCCCCACAAAAAAAACCCTGGGTGCTCTTCTTCCTCCTCATTCCCACCCACCTCACGTCAGCTCATTCCTACAGAAAACCCCAGCTCCCCTTCTTCCTCACTCCTCCAGAAAACCCCCAGCTCCCCTTCTTCTTCGCTCGCACTACAACTAGGCTCGTCATTCGTTACTCTTCTCAAATCCGGGAGCGCGACGCGACGCCCTCGAGGAAAATGGAGTCGGCTGACCCCAGCGCCAAGAAGATGAGGCTCCCGCCAGCGGCGACGCCTATTGTAGATCCCGCACCCGGCAACGCGGGGAGAAGTGGTGACCCTGCCCCTACCGGATCCCAGGAACCCGTACAATCTCGTGTGGACCGCATCAGCGATCTCCCGGATGCCGTCCTTGGGGAGATCATCTCGCTTCTCCCCACCAAGGATTGTTGCCGCACCCAAGTCCTCTCAATTCGGTGGCGCCCTCTATGGCGCGCCATGCCCCTTAATCTCGACTGTCATCGGCTATCTCTCTTCAATGATTTTGAAATCACCAGAGCCATCATGTCCTCCCACCAGTGCTCCGTTCAAAGCCTCTGCATCCCGTCATTCTACCTGAGCAAGCATACAATGCCCTGCACGGTGGACGCCTGGCTGAAATCCCTGAATTCACAGAACTACGGCTGCTTGAGTTCTACTATTCCCTTGGAAATCACATACCACATACAGAACACCATGAACTTGTGCCCTCAGCACTGATATCCATCTCGCGGTTTTCCTCCTCTCTCCAAATGGCCACCTTTGCGCTGTGCTACCTTCCAGACAATCTGGTACTAAACCTTCCACTCCCATTTCTCAAGAAACTTTCACTTGTGCGGGTTCGTATATCGGAGGCCTCATTGCACAGCATCATCCACTCCAGTTGCCCTGCACTGGAATGCTTGGTGCTTGTTTTCACAGTTAGAATCGGTTGTCTCCAAATAAAGTCACCTAACCTTGTAAGAATTGGAATTTCTTTTGACGGAAGGCAGCTCATCATCCAAGATGGCCCTTCACTTCAAAGGTTGATCCTTGATTCTAGTTATTCACCGTTGCAAATAACCGTCCTCTCTGCGCCTAAACTGGAGACCTTGGGTGTAATACATGATCTCTGTGGTCATTTCAATATGGTGTTTGGCTCCACAGTTCTTCAGATACTTCATATTATCATCTAAACTTGTAACCATATGCTACATTTTAAATTTCTGTGCATAATTTATATATCATCTTGGAGTACACATTTTGTACTAATATTATGTTCTATGCTCAATGAAGAGTTTCACCATGGATGGCCTATCACTGGTGCTAGATTCTGTCAAGATCTTATATATCCAAATGAATAGTTTTGATCTGAACAAGATTATTGGCTTGCTGAATGCTTTCCATGTCTGGAGAAGTTGTATATATAGGTGATAATTTCACGCACAATGGAAGCCTGCATATAGTGTACTAGAATTAACCGTTCAGCTGTTGCTCTTTCAACACTCTTCTTTTAGACCTTAACTGTTTTCAATTTTCATGTCTATTTAGGCAACAGGACGGAGTAAGAAAGTTATAACCAATCGGTGGATTCGTAAGCATCGGGATTTTCTCACTTCTCATGAGATTCGATTGAAGACAATAACGCTAGAACAATATGTAGTCAACCGTGCAAACACAAGATTTGTCACATTCTTCCTGCTGAATGCGAGGTTACTATTGTCCATCAGGCTTAAGTTTATCAGCAGCATGGTTTTGACGGATGGGTATGTTGAAGAGCAAAAAAAGGAGTTTCAGGTGGGCAAAAGAGCTTCTGAACATGTCGGGCTTCTATTTACAACATATTGTGGTCATAATCCAGTAAATTTTACAATCCAGGATGTTCATTCTATGGACCTGACCGATCCATTTGACTGTGACTGCCGAAAATAGTGCTGGAGTTAGATGTTATTGCCCTTTTCAATCTGGAATTTTTTGTAAACCTGATGAACAATCAACCCTCGTGCTTTTGTACAATTTGTAAGCTGGAGTTAGATGTTCCTGCCCTTTTCAACTCGGCTGTGACTGTCATATTTTATTTGAAACAAGGCAAATGGCTTGCCATTCGTTTAATTGAGAGTGAAATATTGTAACAAATCACAACCAAGGGAAATAACATCACTCACGCCGGCTGCTTGAGCTCACTGTGCATTACAGAAGCCAAGTGACTAGCCCCCACCACCCCCACCAGTCAACCCTCGTACTCCCCTCCGCCTGCGACTGGACTGGTGCATCTTCAACGGCTCCTGTTCGTTCCGTCCGAGGCCTCACCGTCGTCCTCCGCCTTGCGGCCTTGGTTCACTCGCCGTGCGCGGTGCACCGCCCTCTTGCATTGTCAACGCCGTCAACAACCGAGAGGAACAAGGAGATGACTGTATGTGGAGAGGATGAGAGTAGGGACCCACCAGCATCATGGCAGTACACAAGCAAGTGCCTCTATAGTACAAGCCCAAAAATATGGTTCCTCCTAATGGTTGGACATCTGGGGCTCACGCCATCATCAACGTAGTCAATAAATTAGAGAATTACACTACGAGCGGCTCACACCAGGGACCCAGCAAGTCGCGTAGTTTTTTTTTGAGGAACAAGCAGTTTTTGTTTTGAGACAATGAGGGACAAGCAGTTGTTAGTTATACTAGTTTTAGCGATGGATCAGGGCAACAACGGGGCTATGCGGGGGCTGTGGCCCGTCTAGACAGGGTTTTATTTATGTTTACCACATCATGAGCCCAGTTTTGTTTTTTTCTTGCTGAAAATCTCTAGCCCAGTTTTTTTAAAGAAATACCCAAACAAGGCCTACTTGCTTTATCGGCCCTACTGGGCTGCAAATGTTTCAAGATGAGGAGAGTTTCATTCGATTTGCCCAGAAATAGCCTGTACATTTTTGAAATACATCAAACCGGGAATTAGTTTCATTTTTTTCATTTCAAGATATTAAATTCCATTGATGCGTGGACAATTATTTTGATTTTATATTTATATAAATTATTTTTCAAAATAGTTTGAATGTGAATCGATATTTCTAGATTAAAAACAGTTGACGGCACCGAAATATGCAAAATTTCGTATACTTTTTAACCGCGGCCACAATATGGTGTGTAATGCTAACAAAAAGAAGATGGGCTCCAAAAATATTCTTAAGAATTAGCAAATGGGTTGTACATTATTAGAAATAATGGCAGATGGGATGTATGCTGTTTTCCACAGATTTGAGGCTGACTTGTGCGCCTACTACAGGTTGACACGTATGCTTTCGTAAAAAAAAGGTTGACGCACACGCAACTCCCTGTCAACTTAGTCAACACACGAGAGCAGTGACTGCTGGATATCCATCCAACGGCTGTCGTGCTGCTTCAATCTCTGCTCTTCATGCTCCAGCCGCTCAAATAAGCGCCGACGGGACTGCCTGCTCCCTCCTCCCGCGGCCGGCTATGCTGCCGCACAGGCCTCACGGCCCGACCGTACTCCCATCGCTGGCCTAGCCATCCCTCTACTCACCCACACATGTTGTTATTCTCCGGCGACGGCAGACGAACCAGTAAACCCTCGTACTCCTCCACGTGGGAAACAACTGCCGAGTATTCCCTGGCTCCGTGTCGTTCCCTTCTTAGGCCCCGCCGTCGTCCACCGCCCTGGTGCTCTCGGCGCGACCTGGTCAATGTGGTCAATGAACGACATCCATCGGAAGTGGACTGTACGTGGAGAGGCTGAAAGTTGGGTCCACGACCACACGCAAGGAAATGCCTCCTTATTACGCGCAAAATAATGATTCCTCCACCTGACAGCTAGGACCCACAGGAAGGGCCTCTGTATTTCGTGAAAAAAACATTCCCCTCGCTGACTGGTCGGACCCACTAGCTGTATCTTCGCGCGCAAGGAAGTGCCTCCTTATTACGCCCAAAAAAGTGAATACCCCCTGCTAGCTAGGACCCACCATATTGTTGGGCTGAGTTGTGGGCCTACTAAGGTTACGGGGATAGAGGGCTTTGTCAACTTAGTCAATACTCCAGTGACCGTATGATGTCCATCCAACGGCCATACGGCTTCTTCAACCTCTGGTCTTCTTGCTCTAGCCGCCCAAAGCAGCACCGGTCGTGCCGCCTGCTCCTGCCTCCCGTGGCCGGCTGTGCTACCGCCTGCTCCTGTCTCCCATGGCCCGGCTCCGCATCGTCCCTTCCTAGGCCTCGCCGTCGTCCACCGCCGTGATGCTCTCGACGCGGCGTGGTCAATGTGGTCAATGACCGACTTCCATCGGAAGAGTACTGTACGTGGAGAGGCTGACAGCTGGGTCTACGGCAGCCGCAAGGAAGTGCCTCCTTATTACACGAAAAATAATTATTCCTCCACCTGACAGCGGGGACCCACCGGACGGGCCACCAATATTTTGCGAAATAAATCATTTCTCCCTGACTGCTGGGACCCACCGGACGGGCCACCGTATTTCGCGAAAAAACATCCCCCCCGCTGTCAGCTTGGACCCACCGGAAGTGCCTCCTTATTACGCACAAAAAAATGAATACTCCCCCGGCTAGCTGGGACCCACCTTGGTGGGAGACTGTCTTGTGGGCCTACTAAGTGGACGGGGCCGGGCTTTGTCAACTTAGTCAATATGAACGATTCTAGCTCCAGTGACCGTACGATGTCCATCCAACGGCCGTAGTGCTTCTTCAACCTCTTGTCTTCTTGCTCCAGCCGCCCAAAGCAGCGCCGGTCGTCCCGCATGCTCCGCCATCCCTCTACTCACCCACACCTGTTGTTATTCTCTGACGACGGCAACGAACCAGTAAACCCTCGTTCAGTCGTCCTCCCCTCCGCGTGGGCAACAACTGCTGAGTCTTCCCTGCCTCCGTGTCGTTCCCTTCCTAGGCCTCACCGTCCTCCACCGCCCTGGTGCTCTCGGCACGGACTGGTCAACGTGGTCAACGACCGACATGCATCTGAAGTGGACTATACGTGGAGAGGCCGACAGCAGGGTCCACAGCCGCACGCAAGGAAATGCCTCCTTATTACGCGCAAAATAATGATTCGTCCACCTGACATCAGGGACCCACTGAAAGGGCCTCAGTATTTCATGAAAAAACATTACCGCCGCTGACAGCTCGGACCCACCAGCTATATCTTCACACGCAAGAAAGTGCCTCCTTATTACGGCAAAAAAAATGAATACTCCCCCTGTTAGCTGGGACCCAGTATAGTGGCAGGCTGACTTGTGGGCCCACTAAGTTGACGGGGACGGAGGGCTTTGTCAACTTAGTCAATATGCACGATTCTAGCTCCAGTGACCGTACCATGTCCATCCAACGGCCGTAGTGCTTCTTCAACCTCTGGTCTTCTTGCTCCAACTGCCCAAACCAGCGCCGGTTGTGCCTCGTGCTCCTGCCTCCCGTGGCCGGCTGTGATGCGGCGGAGGCCTCACCGCCCCTACTACTCCCACCGCTGGCCAGGCCTTCCCTTTACTCACCCACACCCCCTGTTATTCTGCGGCGACGGCAGCCTCACACCACAGCGAACCAGTGAACCCTCATACTCCTCTACGCGTGGGTATCCACTGCCGCGTCTTCCCCGGCTCCGTGTCGTCCCCTTCCTAGGCCTCGCCCTCGTCCACTGCCCTGGTGCTCTCGGCGCGGCGTGGTCAACATGGTCAAGGAACGACTTCCATCATACGTGGACTGTACGTGGAGAGGCTGACAGCTGGGTCCACGGCCGCAGCAAGGAAGTGCCTCCTTATTACGTGCAAAATAATTATTCCTCCACCTGACAGCGGGGACCCACAGGACGGGCCACCATATTTCAGGAAAATAACGTTTCCCCCCTGACTGCTGGGACCCACCAGCTACACCTTCGCATGCAAGGAAGTCCGTCCGCGCAAAAAAAAAACGATTCGCCCCCCTGACTGCTGGGACCCACCAGCTACATCTTTGCACGCAAGGAAGTGCGTTCGAGCAAACCAAACAATTCCCCCCTGACTGCTGGGACCCACCAGCTACATCTTCGCATGCAAGGAAGTGCCTGACAGTCGGGACCTACCTGGTCGAAGCGTACGTAGCATTGTCATTCTGGTCGCGAACGTGTACGTACATACTGGTCGATGTAGAGGCGCGCACGTGCCGTAGATGTAGAGGCGCGCACGTGTCGTAGTAGAGGCGCACACGTAGCATGTACACGTACGTACAACAGCGAGGGTGCAAGAAAGAAAATACGGCCATGTACGTACATACGGGCAGGGTCTCTAACGCCTATCATGCATACGTACATGGATGGGTCGGAACGGAGAAACAGCGTCGTCGTCGTGTTCATGGGGAGCCAACCGGCTGGGTCAGAACGGAATGCATGGTCGTGTTCATTGGGAGGGCTTGGACGGAACAGGTGATGGAAACGAGGCCTGGCGTACCGCACAACGGAGGAAATGGACCTCCTACGGTCGAAACGGGGGTCATGTTGATCGGGAGGGGTGTGGCGTACCGCAAAACGGACGAAACGGACCTCCCACGGTCGAAACGGGGGTCCTGTTGATCGGGAGGGGTGTGGCGTACGGCAAAACGGAGGAAACGGATCTCCTATAGTCGAAACGGGGGTCCTGTTGATCGGGAGGGGTGTGGCGTACCGCAAAATGGACGAAACGGACTTGTGTTGGAGCACTACGGTCGAAACTGCGGTCCTGTTCATTGGGAGGGGTGTGGCGTACCGCAAAACAGACGAAACGGACTTGTGTTGGAGCGTTACGGTCGAGACGGGGGGGGGGGGGGGGGGAGGGGTGTGGCGTACCGCAAAACGAGACTCCACGGGATACTGTTCATCTCCACCGTCGACCTCCTCCAGCCTCCACAGGCTACCGTCTACCTCCTCCATCCTCCACGGGCTCCTGTTCATCCAGCCTCCACCGTGCGCTACTCCACCGGCAACTGTTCAACCATCCCTCCACGGGCACCCCTCCATCGTCTACTGTTCATCCAGCCCTCCACATCACGGGGTCATGTTCAACCACCCCTCCACCGCCACCCCTCCACCATCTACTGTTCATCCAGCCCTCCTCACCACGGGTTCCTGTTCATCCAGAGGCAACGCCACCGCACACTGTTCATCCACCCCCCCTCCTGCAACGCTCACTGTTCATCCTAGAGGCCGCATCAATTGGCTTCAGTTAGCAGCAGTAGCAAAGGAATCACTCCATCGGGTTCAGTTAACAGCCATCAATCTATCGCTCAGGTTCAGTAACGCATAGCCTGCAGTGCAATCGCTCGGGTTCAGTTAGAGCCCAACGCCTCGCTCAGCTTCAGTTAGAGCCAATGCCTCGCACACACGCGCGTACGTGCGAGAGAAACATGCATCGTTCTCCCACCATAACCGGCAACTCTAAATTTTCCTCCCCCTCGCTTCTACCATGGTTTTTTCCATCATGGACGGCCCAAAGAATGTCATGCAACTGCGTCTCCGGCCCGTCCAGGATGAAAAGCCCATTTTCTGTCATGATTTTTTGTCATAGAATTAGGAGCCCACCACATCTATGATGATACCGGGTTTTGTTACAATTATTGTCATAGAAGTGTCATATGTATGACAGGAAAAAAATTCGTTCGGCCCAAAATGTCACGGATGTGTCTTTTTTTTGTAGTGCAAGGAAGGATCCGGCGAACAAGCATCACCTGGATCACTCTGACGAGCTTGATGTTCTTGTCCACCGTGCTCCTGATGCGCGTCTGCAGCGGTGTCAGCTCGTCTGATGAAGCCCAGTCCAGGCCCTTCTCCAGCTAGGAGGTGAGCCGCATCGGGGGACCGAACTTAAATTAGGGAGTTACGGCCCAGGTGGTGTCACGGGGCTCTGTGACGTAGAACCACTATTGTTGCCACCCTTTGACGGTCTCCACGAAGGTACCTTTGGGCCATGAGACGTTGGACAAGTTGCTTACCATAGCGTCTCCGCACTCTGCGTGTCGACCACCCACCACCTTCGGCTTCACATTGAAGGTCGTCAGCCACAATCCGAAATGGGGTGGGATGCGGAGGAAGGCCTCGCACACGACAATGAATTCCAAGATGTTGAGGAAGGAGTTTGGGGCCAGATCATGGAAATCTAGCCCGTAGTAGAACACGAATCCGCGGATGAAGGGATGAAGGGGAAATCCTAACCCACGGACAAAGTGAGGGATGAATACCACTCTCTCGTTGGGCTCCGAGGTGGGGACGATCTGCCCCTTGGCTAGAAGATGGTGGGCGATTTTCTAGGCCAAGTATCCCACCTCCCGGAGCTTCGTAATGTCCTTCTCCATGACGGAGGAGGCCATCCACTTTCCCTGCGCTCCAGATCCGAACATGGTCGGAGTGCTTTTTTGAGGCGGAAAGGATGGAAGCTTGGGTGGTGGAGCTCGAGAGCGGATGGGCAGAGAAGAAGAGGGCATGGGTGAAAGAATGGATCTTTATGCTCTTATAAAGGCAGCGAATATCAAGCGTCTCCCCACTCACCTTAAAACACGCCTATTCCCCAAGGGTCATAAGGATGTCGCGGTGGGATTATCCACGCCCGTATTGATGAGAATCTCTTGATAAGGGGACACGATATCTGCTTCGACAAGATGTGCCAATAGAAACCACATCTCGAAACGTGGAGCGCGAGGCTAAAAAAGGGTTCGAAATAATGACCGTGCAGGTATCATTACAAAACATGTCAGTAGATGGGACTTGGTAAATGTTATACTCTTTGCGGATGTATATGGAGCTTGTTTTGCAGAGCCGGACACGTTCTTTGTGTTCGAGGACTACTTTGAAGTATTCGGAGGAGGAACCCGCCTTGCAATGCCAAAGACAATCTGCATGTCGGACACATCGTCATTGAAGCCTGGTTCAGGGGCTATTGAGGGAGTTCTGGATTAAGGGGTCCTCGGGCATTCGGGCTGTGTGACATGGGCCGGACTAGTGGGCTATGAAGATACAAGACATAAGACTTCCTCCCGTGTCCGGATGGGACTATCCTTTGCGTGGATGGCAAGCTTGGCTGCCGGATTTAAAGATTCCTTCCTCGACAAACCGACTCTATACAACCCTAGTCCCCTCCAATGTCTATATAAACTCGAGGGTTTAGTCCGTAGAGGCAATCATAATAATACAGTCTAGCCATCTAGGGTTTAGCCATTACGATCTCGTGGTAGAACAACTCTTGTAATCCTCATATTCATCAAGATCAATCAAGCAGGAAGTAGGGTATTACCTCCATCAAGAGGGCCCGAACCTGGGTAAACATCGGCTTCCCCGTCTCCTGTTACCATCGACCTTAGACGCACAGTTCAGGAACCCCTACCTGGGATCTGCCGGTTTTGACACCGACAGGACCCACGAGGAAATAGCCTATCCAAGGTGGTGTCGACTTACTAGCTAGTTAATAAACGATTTTGCCTACCAGCCGTTGGATTGACATCCAACATCTGTCGTGTATCTTCTATCTGTTGTCTTGTTCCTCCAGCCGCCCAGACCAAACCACCCCGTCAGCTCCACCTGCTCTTGCCTACCATGGCTGGCTGCGCCTCAGCCGCCCTACCGTACCCTCCAATGTTGGACAGTCCCTCCCTCTATTCCCCCACACGTCCTATTGTTCTCCGGCGTCGTCAACCCCAACACACACCCATACCCGAACCAGTCAACCCTTTTACTCCCCTCCGCCTGCAACTACACCGGCACATCTTCCACGACTTTTGTTCATTCCTTCCGAGGCCTCGCCGTTGTCCTCCGCCTTGGTTCGCTCGCTGTGCATGGTGCGCCGCCCTCTGGCGTTGTCAACGTCGTCAACAACCGAGAGGAACAAGGAGATGATTGTACGTGGAGAGCATGATAGCAGAGACCCACCAGCGTCATGGAAGTACGCAAGCAAGTGCCTCGTTATTACAAGCCCAAAATATGGTTCATCCTAATGTTTGGACATCTAGGGCTCACGCCATTGTCAACATAGTCAATAAACGAGAGAATTACACAGCGAGAGGTTGACACCAGGGACCCAACAAGTCGCATAGTTGTTATTTACTTTTCTTTGAGCAACAAGCAGTTGTTATTTATACTAGTTTTAGCGACAGATCGGGGTAACAACGGGGTTGTGCGGGGGCTGTGGCCCGTCTAGCTAGGGTTTTATTTATGTTTACCACATCATGAGCCCAGTTGTGTTTTTTTCTTGCTGAAAATGGCTAGCCCAGTTCTATTTTTTTAAAGAAATACCCAAACGATGCCTACTTGCTTTATCAGCCTTGCAGGGCTGCAAACCTTTCAAGACGAGGAGAGTTTCATTCGGTTTGCCTAGAAATGGGCTATACATTTTTAAAACACATCAAAACGGGAATTAGTTTCATTTTTTTCATTAAAATTTTTTAAATTCCATTGATTTTTATGCGTGGACATTTATTTGGATTTTATATTTATATAAATTATTTTTCAAAATAGTTTGAATGTGACTCGATATTTCGGGATTAAAAACAGTTGACCGCACCAAAATATGCAAAATTTAGTATAATTTTTAACCGTGGCCACAATATGGGGTGTAATGCTAACAAAAAGAAGATGGGCTCCAAAAAATTCTTAAGACTTAGCAAATGGGCTGGAAATTATTGGGAATAATGGCAGATGGGTTGTATGCTGTTTTCCATAGATTTGAGGCTGACTTGTGGGCCTACTATAGGCTGACGCATACAGTTTCCTAAAAAAAGGTTGACGCACATGCAACGATGTGTCAACTTAGTTAACACACGAGAGCAATGATTGTTGGATGTCTATCCAACGGCCGTCGTGCTTCTTTAATCTCTGCTCTTACTGCTCCAGCTACTCAAACAAGCGCCAGTGGGTCTGCCTGCTCCCTCCTCCCGTGCCTGGCTGTGCTACTGCGCAGGCCTCACCGCCCCACCATACTCCCATCGCTGGCCTAGCCATCCCTCTACTCACCCACACCTGCTGTTATTCTCCGGCGACGGCACACGAACCAGTAAACCCCCGTACTCCCCTCCGTGTGGGAAACAACTGCCGAGTCTTCCTTGGATCCGTGTTGTTCCCTTCCTAGGCCTCGCCGTCGTCCAGGGCCCTTGTGCTCTCGGCGCGGTGTGGTCAACATGGTCAATGAACGACATCCATCGGAAGTGGATTGTATGTGGAGAGGCTGACAGCTGGGTCCACGGCCGCACGCAAGGAAATACCTCCTTATTACACCCGCAAAAAAAAATACCTCCTTATTACGTGTAAAATAATGATTCCTCCACCTGACAGCTGGGACCCACCGGAAGGGCCTCTGTATTTTGTGAAAAAGATGTTCCCCTGCTGACAGGTCGGACCCACCAGCTATATCTTCCCACGCAAGGAAGTGCCTCCTTATTACGCACAAAAAAAATAAATACCCCCTGCCAGCTGGGATCCTCCATAGTGGGAGGCTGACTTGTGGGCCTACTTAGTTGACGGGGTGGAGGGCTTTGTCAACTTAGTCAATATGAACGATTCTAGCTCCAGTGACCATACGATGTCCATCCAACGGCCGTAGCGCTTCTTCAACCCCTGCTCTTCTTGGTCCAGCCGCCCAAACCAGCATCGGTCGTGCCACGTGCTCCTGCCTCCCGTGGCCGACTATGATGTCACGGCGTCCTCACCACCCCTACTACTCCCAGCGCTGGCCAGGCCATCCACTCACCCACAACCACAATTATTCTGCGGCGATGACAGCCTCACACCAAAGTCGAACCAATGAAACCTCGTACTCCTCTCCGCATGGTATTCCATTGCCGCGTCTTCCCCGGCTCCGCGTCGTCCCCTTCCTAAGCCTCGTCGTCGTCCACCGCCCTGGTGCTCTCGGTGCGGCATGGTCAACCTGGTCAAGGAACGACTTCTATCGGAAGAGTACTGTATGTGGAGAGGCTGACAGCTGGGTCCACGGCCACAACAAGGAAGTGCCTCCTTATTACGGGGAAAATAATGATTCCTCCACCTAACAGCAGGGACCCACCGGACGGGCCACCGTATTTCACGAAAAAAATGATTCGCCCCCTGACTGCTGGGGCCCACCAGCTACATCTTCGCACGCAAGGAAGTGCATCCATATTACGGGCAAAAAATGATTTGCCCCCTAACTGCTAGGACCCACCAGCTACATTTTCGTATGCAAGGAAGTGCATGATAGTCGGGTCCCACTTGGTCGAAGCGTACGTAGTGTTGTCATTCTGGTCGCGAACGTGTACGTACATACTGGTCGATCGGTCTGTATGTAGGCTGCAGCGATGAACAGTGGCCATGTAAGGAAGGGCATGTGTCGTAGTATAAACGCGCACGTAGCATGTCATGCAGTCCCATTAATATCGAGTACACGTACATACAACAGCCAGGGCGCAAGAAAGTAAATACGGCGATGTACATACATATGAGCAGTGTCTCGAACGCCTACTCGCGCATACGTACGGCTAGGGCTCGTGTACATAGCTGGGTCGAAACGGAGAAACTACATCATTGTTGTGTTCATCGGGAGGCAACGGAATACGTCATGTTCATCGGGAGCCAACCGGCTTGGACGGAAGTGCCTCCTTATCCATGGGGTCGTCTTATTCATCCAGCCCTCCATGGGGTCCTGTTCATCCAGCCCTCCACGGGGTCATGTTCATCCACCACCCAACCGGCTGAATCGGGGTCCTGTTAATCCAGAGGCAACACCACGGCGTCATGTCCATCCAACCCCCCACCGGGAACTGTTCATCCAAAACCCGAACAACTCACTATTCATCAAGAGGCAGCATCGATCAGCTTCGGTTAACAGCAGTAGCGAAGGAATCGCTTGATGGGGTTCAGTTAACAGCAATCGATCGATCGCTGGGGTTCACTAACGCATAGCCTACAATGCAATCGCTCGGGTTCAGTAGGCGAACGCCTCGATCGGGTTTAATTAGAGCCCAACGCCTCGCACCCACGCACTTACGTGTACGAGTGAAACACACATTGCTCGGTCCCCGATATTTTCCTTGCCCTTGCTTCTACCATGGTTTTTTTCGTCATGGATGGTGTCGTGGATCTAAGTCTGACAGTAGAGTGGGGGGTAGGTATGGAGAGGCAAGGTCCTAGCTATGGAGAGGTTGTAAACACAAGAGATGTACGAGTTCAGGCCCTTCTCGGAGGAAGTAAAAGCCCTACGTCTCGGAGCCCGGAGGCGGTCGAGTGGATTATGTGTATATGGATTACAGGGTGCCGAACCCTTCTGCCTGTGGAGGGGGGTGGCTTATATAGAGTGCGCCAGGACCCCAGCCAACCCACGTAATGAAGGGTTTAAGGTACGTTAAGTCCAGGGCGTTACTGGTAACGCCCCACATAAAGTGTCTTTACTATCATAAAGTCTACTTAATTACAGGCCGTTGCAGTGCAGAGTGCCTCTTTACCTTCTGGTGGTCGAGTGAGTCTTCGTGGTCGAGTCCTTCAAGTCAGTCGAGTGAGTCCCTCGTAGGTCGACTGGAAGGTGATCTCTTCTAAGGGTGTCCTCGGGCAGGGTACTTAGATCAGGTCTGTGACCCTACCCTAGGTACATGACTCCATCATTAGCCCCCGAATGGATTGAGGCTCGAGTGATGAAGGAGTTGATGTTGTTTCCGATTGGCCTTCGCGTACTAGTCTTGCGTTGTTTTGAAAAAAATCTCTTTGTTGATAGTGAGCAACTTTTCTTCAGTTGACTCGATCCATTCTTTTCCTTCGTCGAGTGATCTTTTGGACTTCGCCGATTTCCGAGCGACGGATCGCAGGAAATCCCGCGTCTGGCAGACCGATCTGCCGTTCGCGGATTCCGCGGGATACGAAATTTGGGGAAGCACGCGAAGCGGAGCGGGCCGCGGCGCTCGGATGGGACAGGGCATAGACGCCTCGATCCCCGCGCCACTTTTTTCGCCACGTATGACGCCCGCGCAACTGTTTCAGGATATGATTAGATCAACCGGGCCCACCTGTCATCCACTTGGAAGGGATCTTATAAATGCGCCTGGCGAGGGTTTTTTGAGCAGTGCCTCAGCATTCTCTCTCTGCTTCCTTCGTCTCCGCCCAACGCTCTCGCCTCCGCACAACTTCTCCTCGCGCGTCTCGCCGGCAGCCATGGCCAAGGAGAAGACGGCGGCGCTGGAACGCGCGAAGAAGGCGTCAGCGACGGAGAAGGCAAAGGGGAGATCCACCAGTCGTGGCGGGTCTTCGTCTAGATCTCGCCTGCCGAAAGGCTGGGTCCAGGGAGATTGGATCCAATCGACCATCACGGAGACGGATCTCCTCGACATGGCCAACGAGGGCCTGATCCCTCATGGAGCTGCAAGGCTTCCGGGGAAAGAGTGGCAGCCCCAGCCGGAAGAGGGTGAGTGCGTGCTTCTGGCTACCCATGTCGACCGCGGAATTTCTTTGCCGCCGAGCGTTTTCTTCCGTGGTTTCTTGAACTTCTTTGGAGCGCAACTCCACCACTTCACCCCAAATTCTATCGCCTATCTTGCCGCGTTTGTGTCCATGTGTGAGAGTTTCCTGGGTTGTCGACCACATTGGGGTTTGTTCAAGCACATATTCACGTGTCGCTCTCAGACCGTGAAGAAGGCGAGCCCAGGCAACGAAAAAACCCGAGTTGTCCAAATGTGTGGGGGTCTGGGGATCCAGGTGAGGAACAAGAGCACCTTCCCAGCCATGACATTTCCCGAGTCAGTCAGAGGCTGGCAGTCGACCTGGTTCTACTGCCAGGATCAGTCGACGCCGGGGCAGTCGAGTCGACTCCCTCAGTTCACCATGGGCCGAGTGAACAAGCCCTCCTCTCTGAAGGTGATTCCGGAGGAGAAAGCTGACGTGAAGATGCTGATGGAGCGTGTAGTTCAGTTGGTTCGGGAGGGAGTGACGGGTATGGATCTCCTGAAGGTTTTTCTTAGGCGTCGTATCCAGCCTCTTCAGTTCCGGGAGCAGTCGACGATGCCACTCTGGAAAGTTGGATGTCCGCTGTTACTGGGAACAAGGATAACCCTCGCGGAGCCAGAAGGATTCCTCCACTCGACTGCCACAGTGATCCAAACAAGGTATGTCTGCTCCACTTCCCATTGTATGTCGTCACATTTATTTCTGTTTTCTCTGCCGATCGGTCGACTGATCTTTGTTTTGATGTCTATCAGGCCCTCACTGAGCTGTACTCGATGCCCAATGGAGCACAGGCTCTGACCGAGGAGGGAGAAGCGAGCGGGGGCGAGAGCCAGGAGGAGGAGTGGGACTCGGACGCCGCTGAGGATGATGATGATGATGATGACGATGATGATGATGACGATGAGGACAAGGAAGAGGAGGAGGAGGAGGAGGTGGCACCACCGCGCTTGGAAAGGCGGTCGAAACTTGTCCATGACCCTGCGACTGAACGTGGCAAGGGGGTTGCGACTGTTACACAGTCGACCAATCGCCCTCGGACCACCTCTCCGGCGCCGACTGAAAAGGCGTCGAAGCAGCCCAGGGCGGCCCCGTCAAAGCCGACCAAGCTCCTGCCGAAGATGAAGGTGTCCATCCCCACCATATCAGGGTAATCATGTTGCTTGAGTCTTCTTGTTTTGTGCAAACATTATCTCTGGTTGGCGCTGGAGTTAGTCGACTGACTTTTGGAGTTGCAGTGCTGCTACTTCTGAGACCTCAGCCCGGGCTGACGACCATGAGATGGAGGACGCAGCAACCTCAAAACCTGGTACTATACTCTTAACACCGTTTTTAGTCGACTGACTCATGATCTCTAATTCTGATTCTTTTCTATAGCTCCATCCAATGTTGGTATCACTCTGCCTGATGATGATGAAGATGAGGAACCGCTGAAGCCTAGAAGGAGTAGGAAAGCGTCTGCCGGCAGGGTGTCCCAGGATGTGACGGTGCCTGAGACTCTGGTCGCGGAGGAGGAGAACACCACTCGACACACTGTGTGCTTCGCAGATCCACTGACGAGTGCTCTGCAGCCCTCCCTCTTCACGATGCACCACGTCCCAGAGGACCAAGCTGGCGCTGCGAAGGAGGCGATACGCCAGGCAGGGATCATGATGGAGCAGTTGAACACCATCCGGGATGCGAGCCAGGCAGCTTACGACGCCAGTTCCGCCCTTCAAAGCAATGTTCAGGTCAGTCGACCACCGCTTGTTTTCTTTCCAGCATTTATAGTAATCACCCACTGGATGTGTCGATTTAAACTCCGTGATAGCGGGGGCACGCTGAGTGCACCCGCTGGGTGTAGTCCCCAAGGCTAAGGTCGACTGCTGGCAGTCGGCCTTAGGCTTTATAAGTTCAATCTTTCCGTCATTCGACTATGGCGAATGGATTTCGCAAACCGGTGGGGGCACGCTGAGTGCACCCACT
Source organism: Triticum aestivum (assembly GCF_018294505.1). Classification (NCBI taxonomy): domain Eukaryota; kingdom Viridiplantae; phylum Streptophyta; class Magnoliopsida; order Poales; family Poaceae; genus Triticum; species Triticum aestivum. The sequence goes on from NC_057810.1 coordinate 105,671,250, forward strand.
GGGTGTAGTCCCCAAGGCTAAGGTCGACTGCGGGCAGTCGGCCTTAGGCTTTATAAGTTCAGTTTTCTGTCATTCGACTATGGCGACTGGAGTTCGCAAACCGGTGGGGGCACGCTGAGTGCACCCACTGGGTGTAGTCCCCGAGACTGTGGTCGACTGCTTGCAGTCGATTACAGTCTTAAAGAATACATATTGTTTTTTTTTGAGGTCGACTGGTCGACTCTGTCTTCAACAGGATTAGTGGGGGCACGCTGAGTGCACCCACTGGGTGTAGTCCCCGAGACTACGGTCGAATGCTTGTATTCGGCTGTAGTCTTAGAAACGCATGATTTTTCCTTTTTCACTCGGAAGTGAATTACCTTTGACATTTAGTCGATTGATTCTTCCCAGAGATCCTGTGACCTTGCGCCTCGCTACACTGAGCTGGAAAACAAACACATTCAGCTCGAGCTGGATTTGAAGCTGGCTCAGGAGAATCTGACGAAGGCAAAGGAGGAGACCAAAGGTATGTTTGGTGAGATCTCGACGACTGCTTTTTCCCTTTACTTGTTTCGAGATCTGATCTTGCTGTAACTTGCAGGTAAGGTGAAGGAGGCCCAACAGAAAAAAGACCTTGAACTAGCTGAGAGGATCAAGCTTGCCGATGAGAAGTTAGCTTCAGTCACCAAGCTTGAACAAGAAAATACCAATCTGAAAGCTGCTCTTGAGAAGAAAAATGATCTGGAGGCCTTCCTGAGTGATCTTGCCAAGAAGCTGTTCCTTATGCTTGAAGGTGAACCTTTATGCTCAACAATCATTTTCAACTGTGATTTTTCCATTCGACCATTGCCTTGACTCGGTGATCGCCCTTGTAGAATTTTGTCAAGACTTTGAAGAAGAGACTAGCCGGCTGGAACCAAACCTTGACCCTGTCAATTCTCCGGTGAACGACGAAGTTGCCATGAATGTTTTCCGACTGGAGTCCCGTGTTGCAGCTGTCGTGGACTATCTTGCAAGGCTGAAGGTCGCCACATCTCGCATCGACTCGACGCTCTGGCCCAGGGAGACACTCCAGAACGAGCTCGAGTCGGTGGTGGCTCGCTTGAACACGGTGCCGGGTCAAGTGCAGGAGTGGAAAAAGTCCTCGGCTCGGTGCGGTGCAGATGTTGCTCTGTGTCTGGCCCGAGTCCACTGCAAAGATGCGCGAGAAGACAAGCTGGCGGCCCTCCGGGTGGCCAACACCAAGAAACACGACTTCAAGTCCTTTATGGAAACTTTCATTGCTGCTGCCACTCGGATCGCTGACGGAATTGATCTTGATGAGTTTGTCGCACCTTCCAGCCCTCCACAGAAGGAGTAAAAAACTTCTTTTAAGCTCGATGCTTTAAATTTGCCTCGGTATGCCGAGTGGAGTTGTAACCGATAAACCTTAACAAGCTTAGCACCTGAGCACTTTCGGTTCCTTTAGGTGTCGTTCCGAACTTGAATTTGATGTTTGAATATGATTGCTTTTGGCTTGAAATGTCTTTTGTAGGTTCAAGCAAGACGCTCACCGCAGTCGACTTATTCCTTAATCCACTTAGGTGAGCATTGGGCTGCAGCTAAGCCCCCGAGTGCTAGGTTTGCTCTTCACTCGGTAGGATTTTTATATCTTAGGCGAGAACTGAGCTGCAGCTAAGCCCCCGAGTGAGAGGTTTGCTCTTCACTCGGTAGGATTTTTATATCTTAGGAGAGCACTGGGCTGCAGCTAAGCCCCCGAGTGAGAGGTTTGCTCTTCACTCGGTAGGATTTTTATATCTTAGGCGAGCACTGGGCTGCAGCTAAGCCCCCGAGTGAGAGGTTTGCTCTTCACTCAGTAGGATTTTTTATATCTTAGGTGAGTACTGGGCTGCAGCTAAGCCCCCGAGTGAGAGGTTTGCTCTTCACTCGGTAGGATTTTTTATATCTTAGGCGAGCACTGGGCTGCAGCTAAGCCCCCGAGTGAGAGGTTTGCTCTTCACTCGGTAGGATTTTTATATCTTAGGCGAGAACTGAGCTGCAGCTAAGCCCCCGAGTGAGAGGTTTGCTCTTCACTCGGTAGGATTTTTATATCTTAGGTGAGCACTGGGCTGCAGCTAAGCCCCCGAGTGAGAGGTTTGCTCTTCACTCGATAGGATTTTTATATCTTAGGCGAGCACTGGGTTGCAGCTAAGCCCCCGAGTGAGAGGTTTGCTCTTCACTCGGTAGGATTTTTTATATCTTAGGTGAGTACTGGGCTGCAGCTAAGCCCCCGAGTGAGAGGTTTGCTCTTCACTCGGTAGGATTTTTTATATCTTAGGCGAGCACTGGGCTGCAGCTAAGCCCCCGAGTGAGAGGTTTGCTCTTCACTCGGTAGGATATTTATATCTTAGGCGAGTACTTGGACTGCAGCTAAGCCTCCGAGTGAGAGGTTTGCTCTTCATTCGGTAGGATTTTTATATCTTAGGCGAGCACTGGGACTGCAGCTAAGCCTCCGAGTGGAAGTCTGGCTTACCACTCGGTAGGATTTTTATAACTTAGGCGAGTACTTGGACTGCAGCTAAGCCTCCGAGTGGAAGTCTGGCTTACTACTCGGTAGGATTTTGATAACTTAGGCGAGTACTTGGACTGCAGCTAAGCCTCCGAGTGGAAGTCTGGCTTACCACTTGGTAGGATTTTGATAACTTAGGTGAGTACTTGGACTGCAGCTAAGCCCCCGAGTGGAAGTCTGGCTTACCACTCGGTAGGATTTTTATAACTTAGGCGAGTACTTGGACTACAGCTAAGCCTCCGGGTGGAAGTCTGGCTTACCACTCGGTAGGATTTTGAACTGAGGCGAGTACTTGGACTGCAGCTAAGCCCCTGAGTGGAAGTCTGGCTTACCACTCGGTGGGATTTTGATAACTTAGGCGAGTACTTGGACTGCAGCTAAGCCTCCGAGTGGAAGACTGGCTTACCACTCGGTAGGATTTTATTTAATCTTAGGCGAAACAAATTCGCAGCTAAGCCTCCGAGTGGGAGTCTGGCTCACCACTCGGTAAGGATTTTTACAAACTTAGGCGAGTACTTGGACTGCAGCTAAGCCTCCGAGTGGAAGTCTGGCTTACCACTCGGTAGGATTTTATTTAATCTTAGGCGAAACGGATTCGCAGCTAAGCCTCCGAGTGGGAGTCTGGCTCACCACTTGGTAAGGATTTTTACAAACTTAGGCGAAACGGATTCGCGGCTAAGTCACCCGCTGAGGGGAAAATTTTATTGGACAAAATAAAAAGTGACAAAAATTATGGAGGAACTATGACACTATTATTTTGAAATCCATGAACTACAGGAGTACTTTATTGCAACTCATCCGAGTGATAAACTTAGGTGTAAAATGGGCGGAGTAGTTCCGCGTTCCAAGCTCGGGGCTCGTCGATATTATGTTCGACGTTGTAAAGACGGTACGCCCTGTTGTGGAGAACTTTGGTGACGATGAAGGGTCCTTCCCATGAAGGAGCAAGCTTGTGATGTTTCTTCTAATCCACTCGGAGAACTAAATCTCCTTCCTGGAAGGCTCGACCCCTCACATTTCTGGCGTGGAACCGACGCAAATCTTGTTGGTAGATGGTCGATCGGATTAGATCCATCTCCCTTTCTTCCTCTAAAAGGTCGACTGCGTCTTGCCGCGCTTGTTCAGCTTCTGCTTCGTTGTAGATCTCAACTCGAGGAGCATTGTGGAGAAGATCACTCGGCAAGACTGCTTCAGCTCCGTAGACCAAGAAGAATGGAGTTCTTCTGGTCGACCAATTAGGTGTGGTCCGCAGTCCCCAAAGCACCGAGGGAAGTTCGTCGACCCAAGCTCCAGCTGCATGCTTGAGATCACGCATCAGTCGGGGTTTCAATCCCTTGAGAATCAGGCCATTGGCTCGCTCTGCTTGTCCATTTGTCTGCAGATGGGCGACTGAAGCATAGTCAACTCATGTGCCTTGAGAGTTGCAGAAATCCCTGAATTCCTCCGAGTCAAAGTTCGACCCATTATCCGTAATGATGCTGTGCGGGACTCCATATCTGAATATCAGTTCCCTGATGAAACTAACAACAGTATCGGCATCAAGGTTCTTGATTGGTTTAGCCTCAATCCACTTGGTGAACTTGTCGGCTGCCACCAGTACGTGCGTGAAGCCACTCTGACCTGTTCTCAAAGGACCAACCATGTCGAGCCCCCATACTGCGAAAGGCCAGACGAGTGGGATGGTCTTCAGAGCTGATGCAGGCTTGTGTGACATCCCTCGCACTTATCCACTATTTCCTTTGCCATCTCATTCGCCTTCGGCCAGTAAAATCCGGCTCGGTATGCTTTGGCCACGATGGTCCGAGAGGAGGCATGATGACCACAGGTCCCCGAGTGAATATCATTAAGGATGATTCGACCTTCGTCTGGTGTTATGCACTTCTGACCAACTCCAGTCGCGCTTTCTCTATATAACTGTCCTTTGATTACGGTAAAGGCTTTAGATCGACGGACGATCTGTCGATCCTCTTCCTCATCCGCGGTCGAGTAGGCATCTAGAAAAGACAATCTCTCACATCCCGCGGTCGAGTCAACAATTTGATCTATGCGAGGGAGAGGAAAATGATCTTTCGGGCAGGCCCGGTTGATGTGCTTGAAATCAATGCACATTCGGAGCGATTTGTCCTTCTTAGGAACCATGACGACATTAGCGAGCCACTCGGAGTGGTATATCTCTCGGATAAATCCTGCCGCCAACAGTCGAGCCACTTCCTCACCAATGGCTTTTCTCTTCTGGACGACGGACCGCCGAAGATGCTCTTTGACTGGTTTTGCTGATGAGTCGACTCTTAGGTGATGCTCAGCTAGTCCCCTGGGAACACCTGGCATGTCAGCGGGCTTCCATGCAAAAATGTCCCAGTTCTCACGGAGGAACTGGATGAGCACTTCTTCCTATTTCGGGTCGAGTGTTGTGGAGATGTGGGTCGGGGCTGCATCGGCGTCGGTCGGGTGAATGTGAACAGGCTTCGTCTCACCGGACGACTGAAATGCAGATTCTGTGGCGGGTTTCTTGGATCGCAGCAAATCACTCGGATCTGCATTTTGCTTGTATTCTTCAAACTCGACCGCTGTCACCTGGGAATCAGCAATCTTTGAGCCCTTCTGAAAGCACTCTTCTGCCTTTTTCCGAGCACCGGTGACAGTGATCACTCCTTTGCGGCCGGGCATCTTCAATTTGAGGTACACGTAACATGGTCGAGCCATGAACCGTGCATAAGCTGGTCTCCCCAAAATGGCATGATATGCACTCTGAAAATCCACGACCTCAAACGTCAACTTCTCTTTGCGAAAATGTTTCGAATCACCAAACACCACGTCCAGAGCTATTTGGCCGAGTGACTCGGATTTCTTCCCTGGTATAACTCCATGAAAGCTCATGTTACTGGTGCTCAATCGGGACATCGGAATGCCCATTCCTTTCAGTGTGTCTGCATACAACAAATTCAGCCCGCTACCACCGTCCATCAGCACTTTTGTCAGTCGAGTGCCTTCGACAACTGGATCGACCACCAAAGCTTGCCTCCCAGGGGTGGCAATATGAGTCGGGTGATCAGATTGGTCGAATGTGATGGGTGTTTGGGACCATCTCAGATAATTTGCTTTTGCTGGGGTAACCATGTTCACCTCACGGTTAATGACTTTCAGTCGACTCTTGCTTTCCACATATGCAAAGATCATCAGAGTGGAGTTGACATGCGGATATCCTTCCTCACTGTCCTCCTTGTCTTCGGCCTTGTCCGACTCCTTTTCCTTGTCTTTAGACTGTTTTCCTTGAAACTGCTGGATTAGGAGTCGACATTGGCGAGTGGTATGCTTCGGGTAAATGATATTGCCCTCTTCGTCTTTCTTCGTGTGGATATGACACGGCATATCCATCACGTCATTCCCTTCTTTATCCTTTACCTTCTTAGGGTTCCAGGATCCTTTTGGTTTCCCTTTAAACTTTCCATGAGCCACGGCCAGAGCCTCTCCAGGAGCTACCGGTTCAGCCTTCCGCTTCTGTTTCCGACTGGTGTTTCCCTTCTCCGACTGGCTCGGCTTGTGCTTGCCGCTTCGGAGTCGGTCTTCTTCTTCACCGTTGGCGTACTTGGTAGCAATTTCCATCATCCGACTCAAGGTCATGTCTCCGGTTCGACCAAATTTCAAACTCAATTCTCTGTTCTTGACACCATCCTTGAAGGCGCAGACTGCCTGATGATCAGACACATTCTCCACAGTATGGTGCAAAGTGATCCATCTCTGAATATACTCCCGGAGGGTCGCATTGGTCTTCTGCATGCAGACTTGCAGCTCCGTCAATCCAGCCGGTCGCTTGCAAGTTCCTTCAAACGTTCTGACAAACACTCGGGACAGATCTTCCCAAGTGTAAATACTGCTAGGAGGTAACTGATTCAACCACGCTCTGGCAGAACCTTCCAACATGAGGGGCAAATGCTTCATGGCTACCTCGTAATTCCCACCACCAATCTGAACTGCCACTCGGTAGTCCTCAAGCCAAGTTTCAGGCTTAGACTCACCGGTGAACTTGCTGACTCCTATTGCCAACCTGAAATTGGGAGGAATCACTGCGGCTCTGATAGCTCTGCTGAAACATTCCGGACCAGAAACGTGCACTCGACTGCTCGTGGGCGCATCTCTGTCGAGTCCACCTCGATGGGCTCTGTTCCGGTCGACCAAGCCTTGCACGATAATGAATCGTGCGTCGAAGCCTGGTTCTCTGGGGTCGACTAGAACTCTTCGCCCCGCACTGAGCTGACGTCTGTCATCTTGCTGCCGAGGAGCGTAAGACCCACCCCTCGGAGGGGAAGTGGGCACTCGACGCCTATCATCTCGGTCGTGTCGGTCTCCATATTGGTCTCACCGATTCTCGCGGCCCTCACGCCGCGGAGGCGATCTGGGACTGTGAGCCGACTGAACCGTATTCGCAGCGACGGATCGACTGTGAATTCTGTTGCGCAACTGCGACACGGCTGAATTCTGATCTCCTGCTGCCCGGAGCAGATCCCTGATCTGCATCAAGCCTCTGCCAGCTTCCAACTGAGAGGGCTGGAAGGACTCTGCTATACGGGTCGCAGCTGCTAAATTCTGGATTGGGGTTTGATATACCTGAGTCGGCGGGAAGAGTTGACGTCGACTGGCGTCGGGAACTCGTTGCCGCGCGCGCTCGTCGAGTGCTCGCTGAAGATTCTCCAGGAAAGCGCTTTCGGCCAAATTGGCCAAACGTGCCTCCTCCAAGGCGCGAGCCTCGGGGGTTTGTCCTGCGATGGGAGTATGCAGGGCATCCATGTTCCTGCGGCGAAGTTCCTCTTTGCAGAGAGTCGAGTGGCTCGGGCTGGTACTCTTCGTGGTCTCGTGCGAGGTCGCCTCCGTCGCCTGCCCCACCATCACGGGCGAAGCCAGGGGGGCTGCGAGGCCCATCGACCATCAAGATTTCCGCCACTGGATCACTGCTATCGCATTCGGATGCAGTCTCTACGGAGCTAGTCGACAGATCGAACAGGCCGTAGAGAGATTCGTCGGGCTCGATTGCCGCAACTTGGGTGGTAGCCGTCTGGCGAGCCACCGCGTGTCTCACCCACCGCTGAAGCCTCAACCGACCCGAGCGCTTGCGCTGGCGGGAGACCGGGAGGGTGCTCGATAGGGGAGTCGACCGATATGGGGTCGACGGTTGCCGCAGCAGAACGCCGCGGACACATGCGCGAAAATGTGTCGCACCGCGGACGGGGAGCGCATCGACGTCGAGTAGAGCCTCCTGGAGCCAGGCGGAGTCGTCGGCGACGAAGGTGAGAGCACTGAGACGAATCTCTCGACCCTCGACCAAAACTCCAACAGCGACCATGATGAAAGTACTCGGAAGAATCGCAACTTCTCCACAAAATCGCTAAAACACCCGCCCCACGGTGGGCGCCAACTGTCGTGGATCTAAGTCTGACAGTAGAGTGGGGGGTAGGTATGGAGAGGCAAGGTCCTAGCTATGGAGAGGTTGTAAACACAAGAGATGTACGAGTTCAGGCCCTTCTCGGAGGAAGTAAAAGCCCTACGTCTCGGAGCCCGGAGGCGGTCGAGTGGATTATGTGTATATGGATTACAGGGTGTCGAACCCTTCTGCCTGTGGAGGGGGGTGGCTTATATAGAGTGCGCCAGGACCCCAGCCAACCCACGTAATGAAGGGTTTAAGGTACGTTAAGTCCGGGGCGTTACTGGTAACGCCCCACATAAAGTGTCTTTACTATCATAAAGTCTACTTAATTACAGGCCGTTGCAGTGCAGAGTGCCTCTTGACCTTCTGGTGGTCGAGTGAGTCTTCGTGGTCGAGTCCTTCAAGTCAGTCGAGTGAGTCCCTCGTAGGTCGACTTGGAAGGTGATCCCTTCTAAGGGTGTCCTCGGGCAGGGTACTTATATCAGGTCTGTGACCCTACCCTAGGTACATAACTCCATCAGATGGCCCAAAGAATGTCATGCAACTGCATCTCTGGCCCGCCCAGGACGAAAAGCCCATTTTCTGTCATGATTTCTTGTCATAGAAGCAGAAGCCCACCATATCTATGAAGATACCGGGTTTTGTCACAGTTATCACCATAGAAGTGTTATAAGCATGACAGAAAAAATTCGTTCGCCCCAAAATGTCACGGATGTGTCTTTTTTTGTTGTGAAACTAACTTTGTACAACCCTAGCCCCCTCTGGCGTCTATATAAAACGGAGGGTTTGGCCCGTAGAGGCTATTAGAAATTACATAGGCTAGACATCTAGGGTTTAGTGATTACGATCCAGAGGTAGATCAACTCTTGTAACCCCTATACTCATCAATGTCAATCAAGCACTACTAGGGAAAACCTTATACACAGAACTTTAGCAGTAGTGTGGGTCAAAGAAGCACACTGGTGCTAAATAGCAGCAGCGCGCCTGCCGAAACCTGCTAAATATTGCGGACCCGCATTCCGGGCAGGTGCGGGACCACCTGCTCTTGCATGGTTTCATGGATGGCTATCGGTGGCAAGGTGATGAAGATGACTTTGAAGTCGTCCATGGGGGCCGGGCAAGAAATGAGGAAGGGTAGCAGGACAACCACCGCGGCTCGGGCGGGCGAGAAGACGAAGAATCTCTAGGACATGATCACGACAGTGATGTTGTACACAGTCATGATGTACAAGATGCAGGACATGCTGATGAGGAAGATGCCGGAGCAGACGAAGGGCATGATCGTGAAGATGAAGATGCCGGAGTGAACGACGATGGACCATCGATGGGTTGGGTGTAGGACCCTCATATTCAAGAGCTGCTTCTCAAGAAGACGGATAACACAAGAGCAGCCGCCCGAGAGAAAGCCAAGCTGGATCAACTGGAGATAGATGCGGTTACTCCATTTTATGAAGGATGCAGGCCCAAGGATACCCGCCTGAAAGTAACGCTCATGGCTCTGGAGATGAAGGTAAAACACAAAATGACCGACGCATGCTTCGATGAGAACATGTCATTCTGGCACGAACGTCTTCCCAAGGGGAACAAGTGCCCGACCAGTTTCGAGGAGGCGAAGAAAATCGTGTGTCCTCTGGATTTACCGCACGTGAAATACCATGCGTGCATTAACAATTGCATCATTTATCGGGACGAGCATGCGGAGTCTTCCATATGTCCAGTGTGCGGCGTCACTCGATACAAGAAGAGGAAGAAAGCTCCGCGAAAAGTGTAGTGGTACTTTCCGATCGCTCCTCGTCTGCAGCGGTATTTCGCGGACCTTAAGGTAGCAAAGCTCCTACGTTGGCACGATGACGCAAATTATCCGGAGATAAATAAAAAGACAAGATGCTGAGTCACCGTAAGTATGGGAGCCAGTGGCAAGCGTTGAACTTCGAACACCCAGAATTTGGGAAGGATCGAAGGAACATTGTGCTGGGCGCGAGCACCGATGGAGTCAATCCGTTTGGCAGCCAAAGAAGCACACATAGCACCTGGCATGTGTTTTTATAAAAACTTATTACTATTTCATATTCATATTCATTTTCTAAAACATTATTAGATGCAACAAAAAGTGATAAAAAAATACTTATGGCGCACCGCTAGGTGGTGCACCATTGCTGTGAAAAAAAATGTTACTTATGGCGCACCTCCGGGTGGTGCGCCATTGCTATATAAAAAAAGATTTCTAATAGCGCACCGCTCAGGGGTGCACCATTGCTATAAAAAACATACTAATGACGCACCACTGCGGGGTGCACCATTAGTAATCTTCCCCCACTAGCTAATTCGTCCCTCTCCCTCGCTAGATCCCTTCGTCCCTCTCCCTTGCCAGATCCACCCGCTGCCCAGACCCACGACGCCGCCGCCCCGACCCCCGCTGCCCCTGCGCCCCCACAACTGCAGCTCCCCCGTGCCGCTGCCCCCGCGCCCCTGCGCCCCCCACCACTGCATTTTCTGCACCGCCAACGACCGCACGGGGTGCAGGACGACGACCGCCACCGACCCGCGAAGCATGTGGCCGCTGGCCTCTCCACGACCAACCAAGGCACCCAGGAGGACCGCCGTCGTCTTCCTCTTCGACTACGAGGACCCGGACGAGCTCGGACGCGCTCGAGCCATCCCTTCGATGCCGCCATCGCCGCCGACCCCGACCCCGACCCCTCCGGCGACCGGCAGCGCCCGCCCAGGTACCTCTCCTCCTTCCTCCTTCCTCCCCTGTCCCTGCACCTCGGCAGCCAAGCCAGACCCCTCCCCTCGCCAGGTGGTTCCAGCAGCGAGCACATCCTGGTAGTGTTTTGACATGTTAATGTTTTTCCTGTCTAAAACTTTGCTACGTGAGAATGCCTGAGACCTTTTTTTTGTTCGAGGAGGAACCATATTTTCTGAATAGGATCCCTGGTGAACGAATACTTCAAAGTTTTCAGACTAAACAAGGGTTTTGATTTCTTAAAAGCTGTGGCATATGGTACAACTCCGGAAATTGACAGTATAATAGTAGCAGGCCTGAATGTATAGCTTCTTACGAAGATACATAATGTGCGAGTATAGATTTTTTGTCAAATCTTTTTTTTGTAGATACATGATTGAAAATTTAACAAAGAGTACTTTTATCAATGAGTATTCTCCAACTAGGAAATTATGTGATGTGACAAGTGAGATGCTATCCAGTCCTTCCTTTTTTTTGAAGTTTACATTCTGTGGCAAGCTCACACCTGTTCACGATGCCACTTCTTGTAAGTGGCATAGCCAGGAATAAAGCGAAGGGTGTGAAAACTCCAAAAAAAATTACAGTGGAAATATTGGGTGTGCATGCTGTTCTCGGTCCTTGAATTTTATACAATATGGCATGATAAAAAACAAAATCTCATAATTTAGGGTGTGCCATGGCACACCCGTGCTACCCATAACTAAAATGCTAGGTTAGCACATACTACATATAGACAGCAGACAAAGTTGCCTGCCATTTTGTATGAAATTTAAGAGGCTAGGGGCTAATGCACATACTACATATAGAACCTATCATCGCTTCACCTATCTAGTTTCAAGTAGTGTTTTGTTTATGTGTTTGAATAGGCAGCAAACTTTCTATTCTTGCTCTGTAATTGTATGCTCATTCAGGGTTCCAAATCACATTTAAGTTACCTGTCAATTATCATGTAGGTTCTAGTTTTCAGTGTAATTTTTAGTGGATTTTATCTGGAATATGGTAGTGTAATTACTGTGTGCTGTCAGTGCATTTTTAGTGTGTTTTAGTGTAAATATTATATGTAATTGCACTGTTATTTGAGTGCATTTTGACTGTAATTCATTGGTTTATTCTTGCATTTGTTCCAGTGTACTTTCAATGCAATCTCATTGTAATTGCAGTGCACTTCAATTTCATTGTTTAATGTAATCTTTGATGTAATTACAGAGTATTCTTGCTGTAATTACTTCTTTAGCTGTAATCTTTTTGTTGTAATTTCAGATTAATCTCTCTGTAATTATAAAGTGAATATACAGTGTAATTACGTATAAGAATTTAGTGGTGTCAGGGGGTATGAGTTGGTTGTTTGTCGTGAACTTTGTGTAAATGTGTGTTTGCTCCAGAGTGTAGATTTCCGCTCTTCTTCAGCTAGATTTCCGTATGTTATGGGGGGACAACAGATATTGCTATATGTTCATTCTTGAGGGTACATACTTGCTAAACTATTGATGATTTTTTGTTGGGTGACCTATTAGATCTAGAATGGAAGCTCACATAAGTTGAGCTGATTTTTGTCCATATGAAAGTAGAGGACCATATGGTCTATGGCCTTTTCATCCATATTAAAGTAGAGGCACATTGTGGTGCTAGTTTGCTAGGTTTTGTCTCCGACCATCGTGTCGTGATGATTTTGCAAGTACCCCGAGAGGCCCTTGAGTTTGCTGGAATGTCGATTAACTTCCGTTCCGGCAAATTCGGGCACTCCATATGTCCTATTTTCAGCAAAGGTCATGCTGAATTTTTCCGTGAATTTTAGCATGACTTTGCTAAAAATAGGACATATGGGGTACCTGTGACTAATGCATGGGCCAGAGTCTTAGTACTTAATTAAGTAGGATCAACTGCCCCTTTATTCTTGCTGCATTAAACCATAGGTGGCAATAGAGCCAAGTGATTAGGCCCAACTTAGAATTCTCCTTCCCAGCTTAGCTTTTAGGGTGCCTCGGCGTCGACAAACCCTAAATTATAAAACCTTGGCTTTTAGGGTGCCTCGGTGTTGATAAAACCTAAATGATGTACGCATAGGCTTTTAGGGTGCCTCGGCGTCGACAAACTCTAAATGATAAAAGCCTAGCTTTCAGGATGCCTCGGTGTCGACAAACCCTAAATGATGAGACCATGATCTTGTTCCTTGACAATAACCAACTTTTTGACCAAACTTTTTTCCTATTTAGAGCGAAACATGGCCCACAACGATGAGGCAGGTGGTTTGGGCGGCAAACAATTCTGGGAGCTGTCCCAAGAGATGGAGGAAGAACCTCACTGCTATGAGGATGCCGTGGAAGACACCGATCCTAACTACACAACACCAAGGGCATCGGGGATGACACCACTAATGGTGCCGCCGAGGATGCCACCACTGATGATGGCGGCGCACGCACAGATGGCAGCCAACCGAAGAGGCAACGGAGGGACCGACGCCCGAACGTGCTCGGCACCATCAAGGAGGAATTTACTGAAGTGAACTCCGACGGGCATCCAATGGTGCCCAAACAATTAGTGAAGGAATACTCGGTTCAGCTCGGGTGCATTCTCCGAAGCACCGTCTTGATCAACACCGAGAACCTAAGGCATAAGGACCGAGGGAATTTGCGCAGCCTCCACTTCACGAAGCTACACGAACGATACAAGTTCCCCATTGACTTTGCAAACACACGCCTCTCAGGGAATAAAGTGAAAAGTGCCGCCCTCACGAGGATGAGCACGGCCCTGTGTACTTGGAGATGCACGGTGAAGGCAATGATTTAAAAAGGTGATAGTTATGAGAAGATTAAGGAGAAAAATCCTTCGATCAGCGAAGTTGACTACAAGGAGTTCAAGATCAAGTGCGAGAGCAGCGCAACCTCCGAATCAAGTCAGTGGGGGAAATAAATGCGGCAGTTGAACTTAGGGGTCCACCAACTCGGTCCCGGCGGTTACAGAGTGGCGGAGCCTATATGGGACAAGGAGGACGCGGAGCGTGCCGAGCAAGGCCTACCGCCCCGCTTCCAGAAATACCGTGACAAGCAGGCCAGGAACTTTGTCAGGGCCCGGTAGAGGAGGACCCGGTCACAAAGGAGCTTACCACGGATCCGAAGACCAGGGCGCTTGAGCTTGTTCTGGTAAAGAATACACCCCCGCGTAATTAACTCCATATGGTTGCATTCTAATTAATCCCCAATATTTCTAAATGGTTCACGTTCCTTCCGCAGGACACTGAAAGCAGTAGTGCGGGGTCATCTCAGAGCTCCCCTTTTGACACCCCTTTAAATAGGGTGTTGAACGTAATGAAAAACAAGGATAA